>NC_047653.1:21005151-21105593 GCF_902201215.1 Prunus dulcis | reverse complement strand
TAATCCCTACCAAATATTACAGAAAGTCAAAAGAAACATTAGGCACTGCCTCTGGTAAACCACTCCAGTTATTATGAAATTCCAAAAGCCCATGTCTGCCAAAATAAGATCTGCTTTAAAACCTCATTCGTTTTAGTTAAAAATATTACTGATGAAGTCATCCTAGGTCTCCCATTCATAGCTCTTCTGTATCATTTCCAAGTAGAATACAACAAAGTCACATCTACCCATATGGGAGAAAAAGTCAAGTTAGAATTCCTAACAAAACCTGAGTTAAATAAGTTAAAAGCCTTATAGAAAAATGCAGTTTCAAAAACAGTCAAAATAATCCAAAATAAAAATAAACAACTCGATTTTCTTAAAGAAGCAGTCAAATTCAGAAGGATTGAACAACAGCTTATTGATAAGTCTTTGCAGTCACAAATTCAAAAATTTGAAGATAAGTTAAAGCAAGAAATTTGTTCATACCTACCTAATGCTTTTTGGCATAGAAAACAACATGTTGTGAGTCTTCCTTACGTCAAAACCTTTAAAGAAAAACACATTCCTACTAAAGCAAGACCAATCCAATTGAGTTAAGAAGTCATGGAATTTTGCAAAAAGGAAATTGCATAACTACTTCACAAAGGAATAATCCGTAAAAGCAAGTCACCTTGGTCCTGCCCAGCTTTTTATGTAACGACCCGGTCCTAAATTAATAATTAAAGAAAAAGACAGTGTTACCCTGGAATATTTTAATAGGTTTACATGTTGACTTGTTGACCGGGGAGACTTTGGTGAAATTGTTACATCCCGGGCCGAAAAAGTGTTAAAATATTTAAACTAAGAAAGAATAAATTTAAAAGAGGAAATAAATTGAAATAAACATTAAAATAAAATGATTTGAATTAATTAAGGTTTTTGAGAAATTAAAATATTATTTAATATTAAGAAGGGGCAAAAAGGTCATTTTAAGTTTGGGAAGGAATTCAGAAATTTGGATTGGACCATTGCATAGAGCACGTCGAAACGAGTCTGTAGACAGGTAGTGGACTCGAATCAAGATTGTAACGAAGAAACAACGATTAAAAGAAGTTCAGTGGCATAACCGTAAATAATTCGAAGTTCAGTTTTTTAAAAACCCAGATTTTCTGCAGTTTGGCAACTCGACCAGCTGACTTCCAAAGGTGATATCTCTCAACTCCGGCCACCAATTGAAGGAAGACCAGTCCTTTTAGAACCATCATACTTCCCTCTTCAAGTCCCAGCCTATCTCAGCCTCGATCCGCCATCGTGGTCGCCGGAAACCGCCACAAAAGAGGGCGGTTTAGACAGTTTTTGACGGAATTCCATGGAGCTCGTTCGGACACCTCCGGCCACCATTTTCTTCGAATTTGGTTTGTTTTTCCATCCTTTCAATGTGTTCTAGCTGATGGTTGTGTAGGAATGGATCAAGTTCAAGTGTAGGCAACTCGATTTGTAACCCAAAATTTGGCTTCATTTCGGGATGAGATTCTGGCCACTTCCTGTCATTTTTCGAGGTAGGTTCAAGAACAAAAGTGGTTTCAAATAAGGTGTTATACCTAGGATAGGAGTTTTGGCTGGCGATTTGGAGTATTTTCGGCTGCCTAAAATTGATCAAGCCACCCACACGCTGCCAGCTCGTGGGCTTTATAGTGAGGTCACTCTCCATCCTAGAATGATCCTCGTGTTGTCACAAGCGCGTAGGAATTTGCGGATCTCAATTTGGACAACATTTGAGCCCCGATCGAATCTCGCATATTGTGTGATTTTCGAGTTGGATACATTTGAACCGTTGGATTGTAGTTATTCTCGTATATGTCAAGTTAGACAATTCTCGAATCGTATAGGATTCAACGAATCAGGAATCGGAGTCTTGGATACTCTGAAAAGGCCAACCGTAGGGCTAGGTTTACAGTAACCGTCCGATCGAGACCAAACTCCCGGGACATGTGTCCTAGGCATGTTAAGACCTCTAGGAACTCTTGGATTGGAATTTTGAGGTCGTGGACCCCATGGGGTCCAGGGTTGACTTTTTGGGACTTATCGCTTTTTGAGTCCCGATGCACTCCTAGACCGTTCTAATCATTGAAAAGGCTTACATAGGCTTGAGAATGACTTCAAATACAATGCACACACTTCTAGGAGCCCAGGGACAGGACTTTGGATTAAATAACGAGGATGAGCTCCATGTGATATGTTTGAGCCTTTAGAAAGCTCATGCACGTGCGAATGTTCACTTGGTTTAGTTGTAGTTCTAATTTCATGATTTTATGTGATTTCGAGATGAGTATTTAATTATCTGTTTATTTATCACCTGTTTATATATGTTCATATGGTTAATTGTGTGGTAAGAGTATAAATATAATATTGGAAATGGTATGCTAAGCAGAGACCAAGATAGTTAACAAACTAGCCAAGTATTTGGTATATATATTCAGTAGTTGAAAAGGATGAATCTTAGCTTTTGGCTTTTATCAGATTGTGGTATATATATATATATGTATATATTTTAAGTTTAATTCAGAACCACTTTATTGAAAGTTTATATAAATGACGAGTTATGGTTTTCAAACCCACCGCGAGGGTAACAACCCCCCCTCCCTCCCAGTTGCCTTGAGACAGTTTGTTATTTTGATGATGCCCCACGAGTTTTAGGAACGCCTGAACCATGTGGTACGAGGATTGCGGCTCAGATTGAAGTGTTATCTCTAAGACCTGCGAGGAATGTGGCTCGGTTAACTTTATGGATCCGAGACCTGCGAGGATGGAATTGACGGACTAACATTTGAATTGACAGATTATTATTGGAATTAACGGATATATGGAATTGACGATATTAAAGGAATTGACGGATCAGAAATGGGGGTACACCTTGGTGGAGACAATTTAAGTCCTGAGATGCTTTTAAATTAAATTGAGGATTTTATACGGCTACCATTATTTTCTTAAGCGTAACATTTGTTTTGCAAGTGTTAGATGGAAATATACATATAGATTCTAATTAAGTTGTTGATATATATTTATTTATTTATTTATGAACCTTACAGGAGTTTCAATACAAGGATACAAGGGTCTTTGAAGCTTATAAATCTTTAACTTATTTTATTTCATTTTATTTTATTTTAGTATGTTTATTTATCTTTATCTTTTATTATTTTATATAGTATTAAATATCTTAAGTTTTTCTAGCATATTTAGCCCCATGAGTATTAGAGTTATCCGGACAGTGGGAGCGAGGATTATAGACCAGGTTGACCAGATGTCTCCTGAGTCCAGCGAGGATTACAAGTCAGGACATGTCACCATTGGTGTCACGAGGAATTGATGGTTATGGCTTTCCAAGCATGCTTACTTGATATAAATGTTTTTATTTCTTTGTTTGATTTTATATTGCCATGTGAGAAAGGCCAGGAAGTTTGAAACAGAAAGATGAGATGAAATTAGAGAACTACATGTGGCTTGATCCCTCGGTAAGGGTACGTAGGCAGCCTATAGTTACAAGGTGTAGCCACGAGTTAGAATGTTTGAGATTACCAACACAGTATTGTTGTTCTGAAAGTTGAGATGAAGTTTATATTAGCAGATTTTTTTATTCGTTTCATTGAGGCCTGAAGCCAGAATGTTGTGATGCTTGATTTCCTGGATATAATTGATATATGCTGAACGCTTGAGAAATTTTAAATGTTTGATGACCAACAACAGGCTAGATAAAACAGTCATTTTCTCTAAGTTTGATATAAAGAGTGGATTTTGGCAAATTCAAATCCAAGGGTCAGATAAATATAAAAGCGCTTTTGTAACCCCATTCGGTCACTATGAGTGGAATGTCATGCCTTTTGGTTTGAAAAATGCGCCTAGCGAATTCCAGAATATAATGAATGAAATATTCAACCCCTTCAGTGATTTCTCCATAGTTTATATTGATGATGTCCTTATTTTTTCCCAATCAATAGAACAACATTGGAAACATTTGAATAAATTCCTTCAAATAGTCAAGAAAAATGGCTTAGTTGTCTCCGCCAAAAAGATCAAGCTATTCCAAACCAACATTAGATTTCTTGATTTTAATATTTGTCAGTCACAAATCAGTCCAATTGATCGAGTCATCCAGTTTGCTGATAAATTTTCAGATCAAATTCTTAATAAAATTCAACTCCAAAGGTTTCTAGGATCTCTTAATTATGTCTCTGATTTCTATCCGAATCTACGTAAGCAATATAAACCCCTATTTGACAGACTCCAAAGTAATCCTCCTCCAAAGTTTATATATATATATATATATATATGTAGAGTACTTCCCTTGAGGGATTCCTCAAATAAGCGTATTTGATGTACACCATTGTAGGGCCCACTCTGCATTGTATTTCACTAATCCAAACTGTGTATTTGTAGATATTTATTTAAAGATCTTGGCTTGGCTTGACTTAGCTTAAGTTGGATAACACTTATCCTACGTTTGGTGTATGCTTGGAATAGGACTAGATTCTTTTATTTTTCAAAGTATATATATATATATATATATATATATATATATGTTACTGGCCCAGCCTCTTAAGAGCAAAATTTTTAATCAATTGTAAGCTTACATGTGGAAGGTAGTGTAGAGACGTAGAGAATAAACAAAATAATTATAAGAAACTCAAACATACAAAGCCAAAACCGAGGACAAGAATATAACAAAATTAAAAACGATATCATTAATATTTAGCAAACTTACATAGAAGCAGAAGGGCAGTGGTGCTTAACAGAAGATTCGCAAAAGCAACACTATGGAAATAAAACACTCAAACACTCAAACACTCAAAAATACAAAGTTTTATTTTTGAGGCGATATTTTTTGATGATTTGCAACTGAGGAGAAGTCCTCTATTTAAAGCCTCGGGGCTGTTGACGTGTCAAATAGAGATAGGAAGTCACAAGCAGCCTACAATAGAGTGGCATCTTCACTTTGATGATTATTGCTGAACTTTCACGCAAACGGCCAAAAAAGAACAAGCAAACTTTTACACAAGTAAAGTGAAAGCAGAGTTAAAGTTGGAGCATCTTGCTTTAACCAAAGGAAAAGTAAAGCAAAAGCAACAGGAAAGCGTAAAATTACAATAAGTACAAATTGTCTTCTTATCAGACATAATATTACTGAGGGCCACCCTAAAGATCTGGATGATAATTGTTTAGCATATCTTCGTTAGCAAAAGGGTCCACCTCATCTTCAGGCTAAGTGGCAGATACTGATACCATGGATTTGTCATCTAGATCAAGAATCTTGAGAACTTTCTTTTTCAAGTCCTCTTTTGATGAAATTAAGCCTGGTTGGTCTATCAACAGTTGTAACCTTTGGGAGACACTTAAATTAGTAGAAGAAATGGCCAAAGGTTGAGCAGCAACAGGGTCGAAAGATGGGATGAGCGTCAGGGTGATCTTAGTGGGAGCCAAGTGATCTTTTGTGTATTTATCCCACCATCTGATTAAGATACTTTAGAATAAATTAGGGATATGAGTCCATTCCTCATCACCATCTTCCGAAATAACATATTCCCATTTTAGTATCCAGGGAAGTTCATGCATTATCATGAACCACATGAATAAGGTCCCTTCATCAAGATGGTTTTTATTCCATTTACAAAATTTCATTCGAAAAAATTCCTTAATTTCAGGAGGAAGGTATTCCAAAGTAGGACCCCAAATAAGAAAAAATCCCTTGAACCAATTAGGGAGTTCTTTCAGAGCTTGAAGCTTAAACTGGATAAACCAAGTATGAGAATAGTTTTGATTTTGAAAACATAAAACATATTCCCATGCTTTTTTATAATCCCAGAAATTATAGGAATATGGCCTAATTTCAAGATGGATAAATCTTCTGGCCCTTTTAGGGCTAGGACCCCACTTTTCTAAGGAGATGACATTTAGAATTTGGATTTTAGAGAATGCTACTCTGTTGGTATTTTCAGCTCTATGAAGATGAACAATATTAACAGACTTGGTTTCAATCAAAAGAGTTTCATAGAAAATACGAGGCTTATTCAAGGGATGAGGGTTATCCCTTAAATAATTTTTAGCTGGAAAAATCAAGTGTTTATCTAGATCATTCATTTCAATGATTGCTACAAACATATTCATATACTCACGGAATGGATTTTCAACAACTGCTTCTCCTTACCCTTATTATATGGAGAAGAAGACATCAATGACTTTGGATCAAGAGGGGATGACTTAGTAAGAGCAAAGGGACTCTTACTAGGAGTCATTTGTCCGGAGCTTTTTGTTGCACCCTGCAAAAATATCTGAGTTAAGAAGTCTAGAGTGCATTAGTTTCACCTTTAATAAATTCAATATCAAAATCGAAAGCAGAAAGAATTCCTTGCCATCTTGCAAAAATTTGTTTTGATGCTAAATTTTTTACATCTTTAAACAAAATGTCTTTTGCAGCCTTGCAATCCACTCTTATAAAAAATCTTTTATTTAAAAGATCACTTTCGAATTTAGAAACTGCATGGACAATGGCTAGCATTTCTTTCTTAACAGTGGAATAATTCTTTTGAGCTGGTTTCCAAATTCTGGAGGTGAACCTAACCAGTTGTTCTGAGTTATCGAATTTCTGTTTTACGATTCCCCCATACCCAATTTCTGAAGCATCGATTTCTACGATTTTAAAGGCTTCTGGGTTGGCTAGAGCTAAACAAGGAAGTTCTTTGACTTTAATGTTCAGTCTCCTAACAGATTTAGTGTGTTCATCAGACCAAGGAACCGGGTTCTTTTTCAACCTTTGGTATAATAATTTTGAGTCTTGGGCTAAATCCTTATAAAAATCCTTTATGTGATTGAGACTTCCTAAGAACCTTTGTAATTGTTGCTTGTCCCTAATTTCTTCAGGGAACTTATCAGCAAAGGATATTTCTCAATGAATCGAAACTATCCATCCCTTATTAATATTATGTCCCAAAAAATGAACTTTTGAAGAAAATAATTTCATTTTCTTTACCGACACTACTAATCTTGCATGCTTTACAACTTCCAAGAAAATATTTAGATAAACTAAAACATCATCAATATAAACAATGGTAAAATCAGTGTAATGATTAAATATATCATTCATAATACTTGAAAATTAATAAGGGGCATTTTTCAATCCAAAAGGTAGAACATTCCATTCGTAATGTCCAAAGGGGACATTAAAGGTTGTTTTGTACCTATCTTTTTCGGGGATCTGGATCTGCCAATATCCTGATTTCTTATCAAATGTAGAAAAGATGACTGCCTTATTTAGTCTATCCAAGAGATCCTTTTTATTAGGAATCGGGTATCTGACCCATTTTAAGGCTTTATTGAGAGGTTTATAGTTTATCACCAATCTGGGTACTCCTCTTTCCAATTCAACCGCGTTTTCAACATAAAAGGCGGAACATGTCCAAGGAGATGAGCTTTCCTGATTAACCTTTTGTTCAATAAATCTTGTATTTCATATTTACAAATTTTCATTAACCTAGCATTCATTTGAATTGACCTGGCTTTGGTTGGGATTTCCTTTTCATCAAAATCAGGCTCATATGGCAATTCAATTATGTGCCTCTTTCTATTCCAAAAGGCGTTGGGTATTTCAGCACAAACTTGATTTTCGAACATCTTTTGGATTTCATCAATTCTTTGTTTTATCTTCTTTTTTTTTGCAATTGTTCCTCTATTCTTTTGTGCTGCATTTCTTCTTTCAAATGATATACATAGTTTTCTTTCCTTTTTATTTTTTCTTGGATTTCATTTACATTTATTTTTTCTTGGATTTCATTAACATACTTTTGCTTTGGTGGTTGAGAAAACCTAAAGATTATAGGTTGACCTTCTACCTCTGTTCTAATTCATTCTTCAAAAACAAAGCAAGGATAAAGTATATTAATGAATGGTGTTCCAAATATTAGAAACTGGTTTAAACCATTCCCTAGAACAAAAGGGGTTTCAAAACAAATACCCTGACTAAGCACAACAGCGTTAGACAATTTAAATTGAATTCCCATTTTCTGGCTATTAACGGCTATATGTAGAACCTGGGTAGTTTTTTGAAAATACCTAATGGGTGCCACTCCTTCATTTATACACTTAAGATCGGCTCATGTGTCTATCAGCCCTTCAACTGTAAACTTATAGGTTTTATTAATCACAATAGTTATCATCGCATACCATTTCTATGCTATCACTCTATCTATGCTATTAACGAATTTCATGGTACTAACCTGCTCTTCTTGTAGGGCTTCTCTTCTCAAAGGTTCTATTTTCTCTTGAAATTCTCCCATTAGATTTTCAGACTCTAATTGCTCATATTTTTCTTCTATCTTTTTATGAAAAAGGATGATAGAGTTTTAGAACTCTAACCCTATTTTTCAACTCCCTAAGTTCTTCATTCACATCATGAACTTTGCACTGAAGGTCGTTGAGAGTAGGTTCTTTCTTATGAATTTAATCATTCATCCTGTTTACTACAGTTTTAAAGCTATAGTTTTCAACTGGTTGTCTCACATTAGTTATGGATGGTTGCGAGTTACTTGCACCTGCTTTAGCTAGTGAGATATAACTTTATAACGCTTCTCTCTTTTTCTCTGGATCTTCTATCTTGTCAATTAAGTCTATTATCAGACTTTCTTCTTTTGTTAAGACACATATTCTACTATCATTGAATTGACATGCGTACTCGTCTTTGCTATCTGAGCTAGTTTCAGTATCTTATTCAAATAATTCTTCATTTTCGAGCTGAGCTAGTTCATAATCACTTTCTTGCTCAGAAATTAAGCATTATTTGGCTAAGTTATTGCTTAAGTTCTTCACTAATGCCTAAGTTACTGATTTTATCTTTATTTTACATTCAAATTTGTAGTGTCCAACTTTTCCACACTTATAGCATGTTGGGACCACACTTTTCTTTCCTTTACAAGTCTTTTTACTAGTTTCTCCTGCGTATTTCTTTTTCCTAAAGGTTCTATACGGTTTCTTAGGCTCAGACTTAGATTTGTATTTCTTATATTTCTTAGTCTTATGCCCCCCAAATTTCTTTCCCTTTTTATGTGGTTTATGTGAATATGATTTTACTGGTTCAAAACCAAATTGTTCACAAAAGTATCCTAATTCTTTTCTTCCCAGGGTCTTCTACTTATCAAGTTGTTTCTTTAATTTCATGTCTTTGCAAAGGGCTAATCCTTCTGCGCAAATTTCAAAGGATAATCCCCCATAGGTATATGACCCACAAGGAATGACACCACCATTTTTATCTTTAATTCTATTCCTAACCTTTTCAACGAATAGAATTGGTAATCTCGAAAGAAATTTCTCTTTCCAAAAATCAGCATCACAGTTGTTGATGCTCAAAATGGCCCGGCCAATATTGAGTCCAACTTAGTGATTATATGTGCTGGGTCTTCAGCAGGGAAGAGGGCTAAGGCCCTTGGTGAGATGGGTTGGTGAGGAACCTGCAGAAGGTAAAAAGGGGAGAAGCAACTGTTAAGCTTCGGACACCGGTGTGGTGCCGACCGAAGGCTCTCCGATGCCTAAGTCAGTTACGGGTAGTAATTCTGGCAGAGTAACAGTAAAAGTAGTATAATAGTTCTTGGTTTTACCTGGGTACTGTTCCCTATTTATAGGGAAGTGAAAGTGGGAGCTTTGCACAAAGTTCCAATGTGGGACTTTGTGCAAGCCGTTGTGGTGGCGACACGTGTCCTGGAGATTAGGTTTGGCAGCTGGGAGCTTCGGCAGGTGTCTGGCACCTCGGAAGTGTGTCTTCCTTCGGCATGGGAGAAGGCGTGGCTGCCTTGGTGCTAGTCGCTTTGATGCTGGGTCTGCTCGGTTCATTATGGTGTAAACAACAGTTTTGTCTCGTAAATACCTTAGAGTAGAACACATCCTTATACCATCTAAAATGGGACAAGGTCGGACACTTAAGGTTCATTAAGAGTTCTCTACATCTCTCGTGTTGCAATTCTATAGTTCCTACAAAGTATAAAGTGATTGTATAAATTAGTGAATTTACCGCGTCTTCCTGGTAAACTTTTTCACTTTTGATTACTCCAGTTGCTGGGTCATGTACACTCTACTAGCCAATGGCCACTTGAGCGTTTAAGATTTGAGTCATTGCTGAGTCGCTTAGGTGGAAATCCCACTATCCTTTTAATTGACCAAAAAAGCCTGCAATGATAGCTTCAGCCACCCTCCTATCTCCATTTCCTTTTATCTTAGAGGCTGTAGCGTACATCATCATATGTTTCATTGTATTAATGATCTGATATTCTGTCAAACCATTAATATTCCATTCAACTATGGAGCTTCTATCATACTGAGCGGAATTCCACATTCCATCTTCCACAAACTATAAATCTACTGGCGTGGGTCTAGGGTAGTAGTTTTTAGTCTTAGCAGTTTGAGTAAATCTCTTCTCATTTGTTAACCTACTAATTTCAGGTTGTTCTTCTTTAAATATTGTTTCAAGGTTATCTATTTCCCCTTCGGTGATAACCGACACTTGAGGACCCTTTCCTTTATCTGACAGATTCAATCCTAACAATTTCTTTGCCAGGACGTCAACAAAGTTTTCGTCTTCAGACAATGTTCTTCCCATCTTAAAGTTTTTATTATCTAAGGCAGGAGGTGGTTTAAAGAACGCTTGACTCATTTCCTTATTCTTTTTGGTTTCTAAGGGACGTGGTTCGGATTTCTGTTCCTTCAGGGAAATAGATGTTTTGATCCTGGTAACTTGCTTTCCTACAGACTGCAGAAACAAGTTGGTGTAGTTATTCTACCGAATGACTGCGCCTATATCTTCTTTACTAGCTGTGCGAAAACTATTGGCACTATCTTCAAGGAAAGTGGTTTCTTTGTAGGGAGCCGCTATCACATGCTTCCGTTTAATCACCATTTCGGATGGATGTATCGCTTTGACTGACTTCCCATCTTTGGAAGTATAAGTCGAGAACGGGCTTCCTATCATTTTTATATGACTCCTATATTCACGAATTTTATATCTCTTAGCACACCAATCTAACCACGCAAAGAAAAAACAACTGATTTTCTTTTCTTTCATGAAAGCGGTGTGAGCTTTCCAGAGATGGTCTTGCCTATGCTTCTGAAAGGTTGTTTCAAACCAAATTCTTTTATCAACATTTTCAATACTCAGATAATTTCTTTCGACCTTTTCATGTTTGATTTCAAAAGATTTTATCATATTTATTTCAAATTCTACATCTGAAAATGTTAGTTTAGGTTGAGGCGGATTCCCACTACAAAAAAAAAGGGTCATTACCGACCAATATTTTTCAAGGGCCTTGAAATTCCCTCAGTAAAAGTGTTTTTTTCGACCAAAAAATGTTGTCCGTTGGAAATATGTCAGAGGCCTGAAATTTATTTTTGACAAAGGAAATACCCTTGGAAAAAGTCTCGATTGTCATCGGAAATGTAATTTATTTGGCGGAAAGACTTGGCGTCAACTTTATTAACGACCAAAAGTACATTTGACTGAAATATGATGATTATTTCCGAGGGCTTTCTCATTCTGTTGGAACTGTTTGACGATTTTCGAGGGGCTTCTTATTCTGTCGGAATTGGTTGAATATTTCCGAGGGGTTCTCCTTTCGTCTGAATTGTTTGATTATTTTCGAGGAGAAATATGTCCTCTCAGAAAAACGTTTGAATGTCAATTTCCCATTAGAATAAGTATTTTTTAAAAAAAAAAATTTGATTGATAATAACCAATCACACTCCAAAATCAATAACTAAAAATAGCCAATCCAAAAAAAAATGATGATTACAAAAAAATAGACAATCACAATCACATGACAACTCATCCACATCATTTTGGATGGCATGCATGCTTTGAATTTGAGTCTCTGCTTCTTGGTATGGCTCAATCTCATCATTAGTCATCTCATAAGCATTTCTTGGATTTGTTTTCACCACAAAACTCCAAATTTTATTTTTAACCTCCTTCACATAAAAAACTTGGGTTGCTTGGCTTGCTAATACGAATGGCTCTTGAGTATTTAGCTTGCGTGTTGTATTAACAATGATTATTCCATAACGATCTATCTTGTAACCTGTTCCTTTTCGTGCTGTGTCATACCAATCACAATTGAACGATATAACTCTATTTCCTTATGTGTAACAGAGCTCAACAATATCTACTAAGGTTCCATACCAAGGCACATCATCAATCTGATTCTCCCCCTTAACCATAACTCCACTATTTTGTGTTTTTTTATTCTCATCACACTGCAATGTATGAAATCTAAAACCACTAATATAATAACCAGGATAATAAGTTACTCGCCTTTCAGAACCTCGAGCCAAAGAAAGCATTTGCTTACTAACTTTACCATCGTTTTATAGTTATGTGACCTGCATAGAACGGAAAAAATATTTTTAAATAAACATCTATGACAGTCAATAATTTTTCCAATACAATATTATCCATACCCTTTTAGAAATCCAGTTTGAAAATTGAAGCCTATGTGACTCCTCCACATTATCAACACTAGACTGGATTAGAATGTTCTTATGTTCTCTGTATACATAACAAATTATTATATTCAAATTAATACGGTGACATATTACATCTAAATAAATAGTAACATATTAAATACACTTAGAATTTATAGTGTTTAAGAATTCTGACTAGACAAATGGCAAAGCTTCATCACAATTTTGCAGGACATAATGAGTGGCAGCCTTATGAAGTTCGATGCTCATCTCTCTAAGTACACCTTTCCCAAAAGCTCGACCAGGTGTTGAGAAAATAGATAACAGAGATGTATCATATGATGGTTGACCTCCATCGTCGTTTCTATCTCTTTTATTAAACTTAGTTTCAACTCGATGCAAATAGCGAGAGTAAAATATTAAACACTCATCTCCTAAGACACCTTTGGCAATAGACCCTTCTGGATGAGCCTTATTACGAACATAAGTCTTTAGCTTATGCAAATACCTAATTACGTCATAAATACCGAAATTAGAGAATCATACATCAGCACTTAAACAAATCGTGAATAAAATTAATATCTAAACATTGACATTACCTTTCCACATGATACATCCACCTGAATTGTACTGGACCGGCCACCTTTGCCTCCCATGCCAAGTGGCAAGTTAGGTGAATCATGATGTCAAAAAAGGCAGGAGGGAATATTTTTTCCAACTTGCATAGAGTTATGACAATTTGATTGTCAAGAAGATTCAAGTCATCTTCTCTTAAAACTTTAGCACACAATTCCTTGAAAAAGTACGATAATTCAATTAAAGGCTCACTTACATCTTTGGGCAATAAATCTCGAGCCACAAACGGAAGTAATCTCTCTAAGAACACATGACAATCGTGAGTTTTCATACCAGAAATATTACGTTCTGAAGCATTCACACATCGAGATAAATTTCCAGAGTACCCATCTGGAACTTTCAACTCCATTAACCATTGACATAAAGCTTTGTTATCATCATTTGACAATGTATAATCGCCTGGGATAAAATAGAGCTTACCATTATCTCCTTCTTCTGGATGATACCTCTGTCTTATACCCATTTCTTGAAGATCAAGACGAGCATTTAAAGAATCTTTTGTTTTACCATCAATGCTCATCATTGTGCCAATCACATTCTCAAATACATTTTTCTCAATGTGCATGACATCTAAATTGTGACGCACCAAAAGTGTTTTCCAGTAAGGCAATTGGAAAAATATCGAATGTTTTTTCCAATTATGATCTTTTCCAAACCCAAATATTGTATGCTTTTTCCCATCCTTGCCATGTGTTATTTCTCTTAATTCACTAAGTTCATTTATCACATCATCACCAGATGGTCTCTTAGGTGCAAGTCTTCTTTCCCTTGTATTATCGAATTGGCTTCCTTGATTACGCCATACGTGGTCAGACGGTAAAAATCTTCTATGACCCAAATAACATGTCTTAGACCCATGAGATAACCGTCGATGCAAAGTATTAGATGCACAATATGGGCATGCCAATTTTCCAGACGTACTCCAACCTGACATGTATGCATATGCTGGATAATCATTGATAGTCCAAAGAAGTGCAGCTCTCATCTGAAAATTCTGTTTTACATATATATCATAAGTTTCAACACCAATTTCCCACAATGTTCGCAATTCATCTATCAATGGTCTCATGTATACATCGATGTCATGGCATGGACCCTTGGGCCCAGGAATAAGTAAAGTCATGAAAACATAAGGCTCCTTCATGCACATCCACGGAGGAAGATTATATGGATATATGAGAACCGGCCAAATACTATAGTGCAAATTCATGTTCCCAAAAGGGTTAAATCCATCTGTTGCCAAACCAAGTCTTACATTTCGAGGTTCCATACCAAATGACTCATGAATTTGATTAAACGATTTCCAAGCCTCAGAATCTGCCGGATGCCTCAACACTCCATCTTTTACACGATCCTTAAAATGCCACCTCATATCTACAGCTGTCTTGGATGACATGAATAATCTTTGAAGTCTTGGTGTGAGTGGAAAATATCTAAGCACCTTCCATGGAACCCTTTTACCTTTCTTTTTGCTACCCTTTCCTTGTCTCTTCCATCTCGAAAGCTTACATGTAGGACACTGCGTTGCATTTGCATGCTCCTTATAATAAATGATGCAATCATTATTGCATGCATCTATTTTATCATAACGAAGACCTAAATCTGAAATAATTTTCTTTGCACTGTTGGTGGTTATAGGTAACTTCTCACAAAAAGGAAATGCATTTTTCAAAACATACCAAATGCTTTATTGCTCATAGTACCGATACCCTTGATATGCATCAAGTTCACAACAAAAGACAAATTAGAATATGACTCACAACCAACGTACAATGGTTGTTCTGCCTTTTCTAACAATTTATAAAACTTGTGCGCATCTCCATTTGGATCTTGTGGACAACTTTCTTCTATTAAACCATGCATATCATCGTCTTGCTCCATATTGGCCACATCATGCCCATCATTATCACTATCACTTTCATCACTATCCTCATCCTCACCCTCACTGTGCAAATACCATGTAGTATAAGTTAGTTTAATTCCGTTATAAAGAATATGCTTGTGTACCTCATACCTCAGATGTCTACATCTATTACTGCATTTAGAGCAAGGACAAAAGATCTTAGAATCATCCGGCTTAACATGGTTGTATGCATAATTGAGAAAACTTTGAACTCTTACAAAATAATCTTCTGGCAACCTCCCAGATTGCATCCAAGATTTATCAATAGGCATTTCTCTGCATAAATAAGATCCAATTAATATTAATAGAACAAATGACCAAAAATTCAGATATTAAAACTATATCATTTTCATATTTGAAACATCACCCAAAAGTCTGACTAGCATTTCTCTGCATGCCATATATTTTTTTAACAAAAAAATATATATATATTAGCTAGGGAAGAAAACAGATTTTTTTTAAGAGAATTTGGTTGTCATCAATTAAATATATATATATATATATAATATCAAGAAAACAAGCTAACGATTCATGGAGCCGTTGGATTCATGAAAACAGGCTAATCGTTGTAGTTTTCATATATGATATAGTGATGATGAAAAGGTTCGTACAAAGGGGAATAAACAACGTATAAACTAGAGTAAGGATAGTTCCATAATCAAATAACATATGCACCAGCATTGGATGATTTCCCAAATTTTTACTGTGGCATTTTATCAGAGCTCCTATTGACTTATCCAAATATGGTAAAAGGTATCAATGACTTATTGTCTTTGTGTTCCTAGAAACTTAACAGAGCAGCTTCACCAATTTCAAGGTGCACATAATAAAACCTAGAAGGTGTAATCATAACGAAAACCTACGTATTTTAAAGCTCCTCTTTGTTAAATGTCAATTGAAAACAAAAGAGAAAACTATCTACAATATTAGAATGTCCCACTATGCAACAAAATCTGTACCTTCAGTAAAACCTATCCTCTTGGACCCTTCATATGACTCAATTCATATATCCCTCTCCATGTGTATCTAGTGACTCATACCTTCAGTTGAATTTTCAGGATTATAACTACTGGAGCTGTGCGAACTATAGGAGTGCTTTTTTATCAGGCTATCAATGGAGCATGGCCAACATTTAAAACATTTCCATCAACTCAAATGGATTTACTATATGATCGCTTTAGCACAACAGGATATACATACACATGCTTAGAAGAAGAGATGAGGGAGGCATTCGAACAACATATTAAATTGCGATATTCCGATTGGATGTCTGCATTGAGAAATAGCTTTTTCAAGAAATACAAGACTACCGGTGATAGATACACTCATTGCCCATTAGGGACATCTCAAGATGTTTGGTCTAAACTGGTTGATCATTGGTTGCAACCTACATGGCAGGTAAAAACTCAATTTAAAATAATATTGTTATGACTGGAGTGTATGCTTTGGTTTATTTATAGATGCCTTATATGGGTTCACGAAGTTGATATTAGGTTATGATTTACTTTTTTCATGTAGGATAAAAGTAAAAGAAACAAGTCTAATAGGGTGAAATTCACAATTGTGCATACCACAGGTTCTGTTCCAATGAAAAAGTACAAAAAAGATGAGGTAAAAATATCCATTTGGTTGTTGCTTTTTGTTGACTGTTCCTTTTGTGGTTATTTCCAAATTTGGTCATAACAAACTCCATTGTCTAAATCTTAATAGCTTGATCAAACTGGAATTGAACCGAGTCCAATTGATTGTTTCAAAAAGTTCCATGTAAGTAAGCCTAAGAATGGAGGAGAAGAAAGTTGGCCAAGTGAAAAGGCTAGAGAACTTTTTGTTCGTTGCCCCTACTTTGTTTCTCTTTTAAAAAATATATATATATATATTTATCCACATGACATTTTTTTATATCCATGTTTATATTTCTATTATTTTATTGAAGGAAAAAATGGAGAATAAAAAGGTTGTTGCAACGGAAGACGAGAATGAAGTAGATGACTGGGATATATATATATATATATAAGGAGGTTATTGGTGGGCCAAGTCACGGTCGTATCCTTGGCTTAGGTGGTGGCTATAGTATAAAAGATGTGTATCCCTCAGATGACCAAGGTTGTAATAAACATATATGCTTAGAATGACAGGACCTGACCCAAATTCTGCTTTGGAATCCAAGCCGGACCCTGTCCGTGTCCGACACCTGGCGGATGTCGGGCATGAATGACCTGATTGCCCTTCTATACAAAGCACGATAAAATAACAAGGTTGACTTCTACCGAAAAATCGGTAGAGTCTCCCTTGTAACTGGGTCAATACCAAAACATTTACACCTGCGAACGAAGTATATATATATATATATATATACAAACAACTGCCAGCATACGTATATATACATTCCAACAGTTAAATTTTAAGTCTATGGCAAAATATCAAAGCGACTACTAAGAATTTACAAAGGAGTCAATCCTTTTACAAAACAAAAGTCCTACATCAAAAAGGAAAACGCGGAAGGTGGAAAACGGCCCGGTGGTGGATCGCTGTGCACGCCTATTGCCTGGGGACGCAAAACATTAAAAAGGGTGAGTGGACCCAAAAACAAAGTTTAGAAAATAGCATATGAACATACTAACCCTACTGTATAATTATTCTCTTTATTTCTGAAATCAATGCACTCATATAATTATACATGTATATAAGCCAAGCATACTCATGGTCAACATTAATTTCTTAAGGCATTGAAAACAGTTTAAAACTACCACCTAGATGTACCCCTTATTTCCGTCAATTCCTTGCATCACCATGGGTGATGCGTACTCGCAGGTCTCAGTGACACAAGGTCAGTCCGAGCCACAACTCGCAGGATTCAGGGGACCGTAGTCCACCTGATCCGCATTACTCACTCCACACGAATTTGACTACCAAAGAACTCGTTGGGCAACTGTCAAGCATGCTGACTAAACCTAAGGCAACCAATACAATCCGAAGGCAACATTTAATTATCTGGGTACAAGGTGGTTTAGGAAAATATAAAGTTTCTGAAGAAAATATGTTGAATAACTGAATTCCTGTAACCTGTAAAATTCTGCTGCCATTTATCTGATAATTAACTAGAATTTCTTTTCCTATATCCTTTAAAGGGTATGCCACTCGGCAGCATGCAAAATAAAATATTCAAAAGCATAGAACAGCTTATAACAGTAATCTTTGAATAAAATTTATTCAAGATCAAATACTGTAACTGAAACTGAATTGCTTAAATTCATTTATAAAAAGCAAAGAGTCCACTCACTGGTAGTCCGTGCTCGCTGGACCCCTTGAAGGTCCCTCCTGCGGGTCAACTGGTGCCCGGGTGCCTGATTCAATGACCATAATATTCTATTAATACAATATAGTATTAATTGAAAAACCCCTGACCCCCGGCTCCTAGAAGTACATGCATAAGATTAAAGTTGTTCCTATGGCCATAAAAGCTTTTCTTCCACTTGGGATAGTTTAGCAGTATCTTGGGACTCAAAAAGCGCTAAAGTCCCAAAAAGTCCACCCGGGACCTCGCGGGTCCATGACCTCGCAATTATGATCCGGAAGCCTCTAGAAGTTCCAATATACCTAGGACACATGTCCCGAGGGTTTCATCTAGGGTTCGCGATTTCGGACGGTCGAATTGATCACGATCGTACAATCGCACGATTTCTAAACCCTAGCCCTAGGGTTCGCGATTTCGGAGTATCCGGGACTCCGATTCACGATCCGTTGAATCCTAAATGATTCTGAAATTGTCTTGAGTAACATATCTGAAAAAGATTCCGATCCAACAGCTCAACCATATTGAACCCGGAAATCGCACAATATGCAACAACCGTTCGAGGCTCAAACGGTATCCAAATTGAGATCCGCGAATTCCTACGCGCTCGTAATAACCTAAGGATCTCATTGAGACATAGGGAAATTTCACTACCCTCGCCCACGCGCCGCCACAAAGCGATTACGTATTGCCGAAAAATCTCAAAACCACGGCTCAAGACTCCTACCCTAGGTATAACACCCTATTTGGAACCACTTTTGTTCTTGGACCTACAACAAAAACTGACCGGAAGTGACCGGAATCACGATCCCAAAATCGACCGAATTCCAATTCGAAATTCAAGCTACCTATTTTCAAAATCGATGTCATCCTACCCAACCATCAGCTAGAGCATGGAAAATAGGTAGAAATCCATACCTTACTCGTCAAATTTGGAGGAGAAAAGAGGAAGAACAAGCGGCTGCAAAACCAGCTCGTTTTGGACAGAATTTAGAGGCCGGCGAGCTGCTAGCGACGGGAGCGGGCTGAGGCGTGATGGCGGGGTCGGGCCGGTCAGATCGGTACCGGTGCCGTGGCCTGTGGTGGCCGGAACTGGTGGCTGCGTAAAACTGGACGGAGGGGGCGGGCTGCCCTCGCGGGAGAGAGAGAGAGAGAGAGAGAGAGAGAGAGAGAGAGAGAGAAGTGAGAGAAGTGAGGTTTTGTAAAATCTGATTTTTAAATTACCGTTTTGCCCCTTGTAATATTTTAACCGTATTTTCTTCGTTAAAGCTCCGATTCAAGCCCACTTCGTGTCTACAAACTCGTTTCGTCGTGCTCTACGCAACGGTGTGTGTGGAATTGTCAAATTCCTTCTCGGTCATAAAGTCAACTTTTCTTTAATAAATTATTCCAAGGGCAAAATTATCTTTTCCTCTTAATAATTAATACTTAAATATTAATTTAGGTATGGGTTATTACATAGAACGTTAAGAAGAGCATGAGAAATTAAAGGAGGAAGTGAAGGACTTGAAACGTATGTTGTATGAATTGAAAGATCTAGTTCAAAGTATGAGGGAAAACAACTCAAATACTTATGCACGCTCAAGACAATCTGCTTCAATAGTGAACTCTTTTCTTCTCATTTCAATATTTTGCTCACTGTTAAATATTGTATTTGTTATTTTTATTCTCAAATGGTTTATGTCTTATTAATTATTATCTTTTATTCGATAGGACAATGCAGAAAGTTGTTCAGCTGCTCACCCCGAAGACGAGTAGTGCAACATCAATTGTATTTTGCTACAATATTTATTTTGAATTTCAAGGTTTTGATATATTTGTGGATTGCTTATATGTTTTAAGGATGATGAGGATTGTTTATGTTTTAACTATTTGGAATAATTTTAATTGAACGCTTAAAATTTTAGTACAATATGGTGTCATATGATTTTTTTTTTTTTAATTACCAATTAAATATGGATGATTAGAAAACTATTTCTAGCAAATATTATAATTCAAGTTTCTTTTTATTAATTTTTTTATAAAATAATTACATTTTTCGACGACATTTTCCTCTCGGTAATGCATATTTCCAACAAAGAGTCCACTCACTGGTAGTCCGAGCTCGCTGGACTTCTTGAAGGTCCCTCCTGCGGGCCAACTAGTGCCCGGGTGCCTAATTCAATGACCATAATATTCTATTAATACAATATAGTATTAATTTAAAAACCCTGACCCCCGGCTCCTAGAAGTACGTGCATCAAATTAAAATTATTCCTATGCCCATAAAAGCTTTCCTTCCACTTGGGATAGTTTAGCAGTATCTTGGGACTCAAAAAGCGTTAAAGTCCAAAAAGTCAATCTGAGACCCCGCAGGTCCATGACCTCCCAATATGATCCGAAAGCCGCTAGAAGGTCCAATATATCTAGTACACATGTCCCGAGGGTTTGGTCTCGATCGGACGGTCGGATTGATCACGATCGTGCAATCGCATAATTTCTAAACCCTAGCCCTAGGGTTCGCGATTTCGGAGTATCCGGGACTCCGATTCACAATCCGTCGAATCCTACACCATTCTGAAATTATCTAGAGTAACATATCTGAAAAAGATTACGATCCAACAGCTCAACCATATTGAACCCGGAAATCGCACAATATGGAAAATCCGTTCGAGGCTCAAACGGTATCCAAATTGAGATCCACGAATTCCTACGCGCTCGTGACAACCTAAGGATCGCATCAAGACATAGTGCCACTTCACTACCCTCGCCCATGCGCCGCCGCACGCACCGGCAGCGCTGGGTGTCCAAAGCGATTATGCATCGCCGAAAAATCTCAAAACCACGGCTCCAAACTCCTACCCTAGATATAACACCATATTTGGAACCACTTTTGTTCTTGGACCTACCCCAAAAACTGACCAGAAGTGGCCAAACACGGAGGCCAAAAACCGACCGAATTTGAAAACCGAGCTAGTTACGGTCAAAATCGATGCAAACCTACCCAACCATCAGCTAGAGCATGGAAATTAGGTAGAAATCCATAACTTACTCGACAAATTTGAAGAAGAATTGAGGGAGAACGAACGGTTTGAAGTTTCTGTCAAAACCGCTCGGTTTTCTTCAGTTTCCGGCCAGCACCAGCAGTTCCACGGGCTGAGAGTGATCAGAAAGGGAAGAGGAGGTGGCGGGGGTTCGAACGAGTCCGATCTTGTGGCCAACGACGGCCTGTGGTGGCGACGGCCAATCGAAGAAAAAAAACTATCGGGGGGGAGGGAGTTTGCGACGGGAGGGGGGGAGAGAGAGAGAGAGAGAGAGAGAGAGAGAGAGAGAGAGAGAAAGAAACTTTGGAAGAAGAGAGAGAGAGTGAGGGTTTTAAAAATCTGATTTTTCCTAATTACCATTTTACCCCTCGTGATATTTTAACCGTATGTTCTTCGTTAAAACTCCAATTCGAGTCCACTTCGTGTCTACGAACTTGTTTCGTCGTGCTCTACGCAACGGTGTATGTGGAATTGTCAAATTCCTTTTCGGTCAAAAAGTCAACTTTTCTTTAATAAATTATTCCAAGGGTAAAATTGTCTTTCCTCATAATAAATTACTAATTAAATATGAATTTTAGGTTTTGGTCATTACAACCTACCCCCCTTATAAAAATTTCGTCCTCGAAATTTACGCACCTGTGACTCGAAGAGGTGGAGGTACTGCCTCCGCATTTGGTCTTCGGGTTCCCATGCAGCCTCTTCCACAGTATGACTCCTCCATAAAACCTTCACAAGTGGAATCTCTCTCGATCGCAACACTTGCGTCTTCCAATCCAAAATCGGAACTAGTTGCTCCACATAAGTAAAATCCTCCTCCAATTCTACTGGTTGCTCCTCTAAAACATGGGAAGAGTCAGAAATATACTTTCGGAGCATGGAGATATGGAAAACATCATGCAATCGTGCTAGATTAACAGGCAAAGCAAGCCTGTAAGCTACTGGACCCACACGCTCTATAATCTCATAGGGTCCGATGTAGCGAGGACTTAGTTTTCCCTGCTTCCCAAATCTCACTATACCTTTCCAAGGTGATAATTTCAAAAATATCCAGTCTCCAACTTCAAACTAAAGGTCTTTTCTTCTATTGTCCGCATAAATCTTTTGTCGGTCCTGGGCTATCTTGAGTCGTTCTCTAATTATGTTCACTTGTTGCTTTGTCAGTTGAACATCCTCAGATACTACCAATCTGTGTTCACCCACTTCATCCCAATAGAATGGAGTTCTACACTATTTTCCATACAAGGCATCAAATGGAGACATTCCAATACTTACTTGATAACTGTTATTATACGCAAACTCAATAAGTGGTAACTTCTCATCCCAATCACCCCGAAATTGAAGTGCACAAGCTCTCAACATATCTTCTAATGTCTGAATTGTTCTCTCAGACTGACCATCTGTCTGGGGGTGAAATGCAGTACTAAACTGCAATTGGGTTCCAAAGGCTTCATTTAACTTTGTCCAAAACGGGATGTAAACCGTGAGTCTCGATCTGAAACAATGGATACTGGTACTCCATGAAGTCTCACTATCTCATCTATGAAAATCTTAGCTAGTTTGTTCAAACTATAATTTGCTCTCACCGGCAGAAAATGAGCGGACTTGGTGAGTCGATCTACGATTACCCATACTCCATCATGCTTACTCTGCATTCGGGGAAGTTTGAACATGAAATCCATCGTAATCCACTCCCACTTCCATTCAGGAATCGGGAGTGGTTGCAATAGCCCTGATGGTTTCTGTCGCTCAGCTTTCACTTGCTGACAAATTAAGCACTTTCTGACATACTCCGCTATTTCTTTCTTCATAAAAGGCCACCAGTAGTGCTCTCTCAAAGTATGATACATTTTTGTGCTTCCAGGGTGCATTGCAAACACTAACTCATGGGCCTCCTCAAGAATCTCCTTTTTTTAAAACTTCATCATTAGGGACTTATAACCTGTTACCTACCATTAACGCTCCATCATTTCTTATGGAACAATCAGTTCTGTCGCCATTTGCAACCTCCACTCGCAGCGTGCAAATCAAAGGATCCTGGGATTGAGCTGCGAGTATTCGTTCCACTAGCACTAGTCTCACATGGAGAGTAGCTAACAGTGCTCCCTGATTATCCATATCTAGCCCAATTCTGAGCTTCCTCATTTCTACCATCAATGGCAAATACCTTCCTCGAAGATAAGCTACAGATCCTGAAGATTTCCTACTAAGTGCATCCGCAACAACATTAGCTCTTCCTGGGTGATGCTCAATGGTACAGTCATAATCTTTTATCAACTCTAACCATCTTCTTTGCCTCAAATTTAATTCCTTTTGGGTGAATAAATACTTTAAACTTTTGTGATCTGTGAAGATCTGGCATGTTTCCCCATAAAGATAATGCCGCCAAATCTTTAAGGCAAAAACTACTGCAGCAAGTTCCAAATCATGAACAGGATAATTTAGCTCATGCTTCTTCAGTTGTCTAGAAGCATAAGCGATCACCCTACCATGTTGTATCAGCACACACCCAAGTCCTTGTTGAGACGCATCACTGTATATCACGAAGTTCCCACTATCATCCGGAAGTGCTAAAACCGGAGCAGTGGTCAGCCTGGTCTTGAGTTCGATGAAACTCTCCTCACACTTATCTGACCACACAAACTTAACTCATTTCTTTGTCAAATAGGTGAGAGGCGCCGCTATGGTGGAGAACCCTTCCAAGAAGCGACGGTAATACCCAGCTAACCCAAGAAAACTCCGTAACTCAGTAACACTGGTTGGTCGTAGCCAATTTACTATTGCTTCAATCTTTTGAGGATCAACATAAATGCCCTCTGCAGAGATCACGTGCCCCAAGAAACTCACTCTGTCTAACTAGAACTGACACTTGCTGAATTTGGCATAAAGTTGCCTCATTCTCAAAGTCTTCAACACAATGTTTAAATGCTTCATATGTGCCTTCTGACTCTTAGAATACACCAGAATGTCATCTATGAACACAATCACTAAGCGATCTAAGTAACGTCGAAACACTCTGTTCATGAGGTCCATAAATGCAGCTGGCGCATTAGTTAATGCAAATGGCATCACCAGGAACTCATAGTGCCCATACCTCGTTCGAAACGCTGTTTTAGGCACATTCTCTTCTTTCACCTGTAATTGATGATATCCAAATCTCAAATCAATCTTAGAAAATACATTGGCACCCATCAGCTGATCAAACAAATCATCAATGCGAGGCAATGGATATCTATTCAGCACTGTGATCTTGTTCAGCTGCCTGTAGTTAATGCATAATCTCATGGTGCCATCCTTCTTCTTAACAAATAACACTAGAGCACCCCAAGGAGAAAAACCATTCGGTACAGTGCCTGAGAAATAGGATTCGTTCCTGGAGCGAGCTCAATAATGAACTCGATCTCCCGATGAGGAGGTAATCCAGGAAGATGCTCGGGGAATACATCTGGAAATTCCTGTACGACTGGAATATCTTCCAATCTCAGCCTATTATCTCTGGTATCAATTACATGCGCTATATATCCTGAGCACCCTTTTCTGAGCAACCGTTTTGCCGTCATAGCTGAAATGAGGCAAGATGGAAGCACTCTACGTTCGCCATAAAACGTTGCTTTAGGTCGTCCGAGACTACGGAATACAACTTCTTTCTGAAGCAATCTACTGGAGCACGATGTCTGGCCAACCAATCGATCCCTAAAATGACATCCAAGTCAACCATGCCTAAGGGAATTAAATCTGCCTCCAAAAACACATTTCCCACCATCACTATACTATCTCGATACACTGTACCTACCCTAAAAATCTCTCCTGTAGGTACCGAGATCGCCAGTTCGTTCTGCAGAGCTGAAAGTCTTACATTGGCATTGTGGGCAAAACTAGGTGTGACAAACGAGTGCGTAGCCCCAGGGTCAATCAAAACTCTAGCAGGAATTCCAAAAACTGGTAAAATACCTATAATTACATCAGGTGATGCATGTGCTTCCTGCTGGGACATGTTATACACTCTGCCTGTGGCCCTGGAACGTCCACCACGTCCCCTTTGCTGACTGATGCCTCGGCTGGCTACACTGGTTTGGGCTCCACCACTGGACGAAGCCTCCACAAACTGTGGTATCTCCTGTGATCAACCCTGCATACCTGTCCCCGAAGTCGATGCAGCTATGGTCTCTCTATTCTGAAGGAACAATGGGCAATCCTTTCGAAAATGTCCAGACTGTCCACAGTAATAACATCCAGTAGTGCCCTGTTGGCAAGGCCCAGAATGGTACCTACCACACCTGGCACATTGGGGGCGACTCCTCCTGCCAGATTCTGACAGTAACTGTCTTCCAATACCTCGAGCTGCACTACCCCCAGAGTGGTTTCCAGAACTGCTACTTTGGTTGGAACCCCCGCTGGAATTGAATCCAGGTTGGTAGCCTCCATAACTGTGGCCACTCGATGATCCAGAACTGTAACTGCCTCTCTTAGATGATCCCTGGCTAGGACCACCTATGTCAAACTGCTGCCTACGAAGTTCACCCCGTGGTCTGACCATCATCTGGCTACTCTCAATCAACGAGGCAGACATCACCACATCACCAAAGTTAGTCAACCGCTGACTGATCACGATATCTCGAATGGGGGCCAAAGTCTGCTGGAAGTTGGGATCTCCCTGCATAGTAGGCACAGCAGGTACGGCTCCTGACGGGCCTCCAACAACAGACTGCTCAACCGGTTCAAGTACCGGTGCAGGAACAGGAACTTCCTCCTGCCCGAGCTGGGGATCCTGTCCCCTTTGTCGGGACAACTGTCTAGTCCCTCTACGGACACCACCATGCTTAGGGCCCATCTTTACTGTCACAAGAAATAGATTTTCAGGAAAACGGGAATGCACAAAGTGCAAAGTCTACAAGATATTAAACCTAATGCTCTGATACCAAGTTGACAGGACCCGATCCAAATTCCACTTTGGAATCCGAGCCGGACCCTGTGCGTGTCCGACACCTGGCGAATGTCGGGCACAAATGACCTATTTGCCCTTCTATGCAAAGCACGATAAAATAACAAGATTGACTTCTACCGAAAAACTGGCAGAGTTTCCCTTGTAACTGGCTCAATACCAAAACATTTTCACCTGCCAAACAAGTATATATATATGTACAACCAACTGCCAGCATACGTATATATACATTCCAACAGTTCAAATCTCAGTCTAGGGCAAAACACCAGAGCGACTACTAAGAATTTACAAAGGAATCAATCTTTTTACAAACAAAAGTCCTACATCAAAGGAAAGGCGCGGAAGATGGGAAACGGCCCGGTGGTGGATCACTGTGCACGTCTATTGCTTGGGGGCGCAAAACAACAAAAAGGGTGAGTGGACCCAAAACAAAATTTAGAAAATAGTATATGAACATACTAACCCCACTGTAAAAACAGTTATACAAACTAACTTATTCTCTTTTTTTCTAAAATCAATGCACGTATATAATGATACATGTACATAATCATATTCATGGTCAACATTACTTTTGAAAACAGTTTAAAACTACCACCTAGGTGTACCCTTTATTTTCGTCAATTCCTTGCATCACCATGGGTGACACATACTCGCAGGTCTCAGTGACACGAGGTCAATCCAAGCTGCAACTCGCAGGATTCAGGGACCCTGCGGGTCCATGACCTCCCAATATGATCCGGAAGCCGCTAGAAGGTCCAATATATCTAGGACACATGTCCCGAGGGTTTGGTCTTGATCGGACGGTCGGATTGATCACGATCGTGCAATCGCATAATTTCTAAACCCTAGCCCTAGGATTTGCGATTTCGGAGTATCCGGGACTCCGATTCACAATCCGTCGAATCCCACACGATTCTGAAATTATCTAGAGTAACATATCTGAAAAAGATTACGATCCAACGGCTCAACCATATTAAACCCGGAAATCGCACAATATGGAAAATTCGTTAGAGGCTCAAACGGTATCCAAATTGAGATCCGCGAATTCCTACGCGCTCGTGACAACCTAAGGATCGCATCAACACATAGTGCCACTTCACTACCCTCGCCCACGCTCCGCCGCACCCACCGGCAGCGCTGGGTGTCCAAAGCGATTACGCATCCCCGAAAAAACTCAAAACCACGGCTCCAAACTCCTACCCTAGGTATAACACCATATTTGGAACCACTTTTGTTCTTGGACCTACCCCAAAAACTGACCGGAAGTGGCCGAACAAGGAGACCAAAAATTGGCCAAATTCCAATTTGAAACCGAGCTAGTTACGGTCAAAATCGATGCAAACCTACCTAACCATCAGCTAGAGCATGGAAAATAGGTAGAAATCCATACCTTACTCGACAAATTTGGAGAAGAATTGAGAGAGAACGAACGATTTGAAGTTTCTGTCAAAACCGCTCGGTTTTCTTCAGTTTTCGGCCAGCACCTGCGGTTCACGGGCGAAGAGTGATCAGAAAGGGAAGAGGAGGTGGCGGCGGTTCGAACGAGTCCGATCTTGTGGCTAACGGCGGCCTATGGTGGCGACGGCCAATCGAAGAAAAAAAACCGTTGGGGGGGGGAGGGGAGTTCGCGACGGGAGGGAGAGAGAGAGAGAAATAGAGAGAGAGAGAGAGAGAGAGAGAGAGAGAGAGAAACTGAGGGAGAAGAGAGAGAGTGAGCGTTTTAAAAATCTGATTTTTCCCAATTACCATTTTGCCCCTCGTGATATTTTAATCGTATTTTCTTCGTTAAAACTCCGATTCGAGTCCACTTCGTGTCTACGAACTCGTTTCGTCGTGCTCTATGCAACGGTGTATGTGGAAGTGTCAAATTCCTTTTCGGTCAAAAAGTCAACTTTTCTTTAATAAATTATTCCAATGGCAAAATTGTCTTTCCTCATAATAAATTATTAATTAAATATGAATTTTAGGTTTGGGTCATTACATTGTAGGACTTCGAAAGCTATGGAAGGAGCACTCTGAGTGAATGAAGTCGCTAATGTTTGAGAGCTCATGACTTGAGAAGTCTTAGTCGAGGAAGTTTGGATTGTAGAAATGGCCGAAGCTTATAGGGCCACGACCTTAAGCCAAATAGGAGGTCATGATCGTGAGTTTAAAAAATCAAGAATAAGGCGGAGGGTTACAAAAATTCAGATACCTCAAGAGCAAAAAAAAAACAGATGAAATCAGGGTTACTGATTTGCTAGGCTCATGAGAAGTGATCGCTTTCTTAGCTCACCTCTGTTCTACTTCGGCGCACTTGAAAAGTCTCCTCATTTTCTTCTCTGAAAATATAAAAGGGTTAGGCCAGATCATATAAAAGATATAAAAGGCAAAATGATGAATATTTTACCTAGAGGCGTGCTAGTAATGACCGGGTCATCCCAAACAGCTTCGCTTTTATCAGAGTCTTCTTCTTCTTCTTTGTCCTCACTTCCTTCACCATCATCTTCTTCTTCCTCAACACTAGAGCTGATGAGACTAAAGTGGGTTGATATTTGAGTCATTTGAACTGAAGAAAGTGAACCTGACATTATTGGCAGATCAACAGATACAACGGATGGAGAGGTCCTGGTGGGGACAACTACGCCTTGAGTAAAACTAACTTGAGGCAGAGTTGGGTTTTTCCTAGCTGTACGTGTCTCACGCACAAACCTCGGTGAGGTCACGGCTGGGGAAGACACTTGAACTTGGCTCCTATTGAAAATGCTGGAATTAAGATCGAGATGAAAGCTAGAAAGGACCAAAAGGGGGAAAGAATTCATACCTTGGGCCTTGATTGACATTGCTAACGGGACCATAACACTAGTTGCTTTGGCAACAGAAACCTCGACCACAGGCTCTATTTCAGCCTCAATGTCAACCATGCCTTTTCATTTTTTCCCTTTGCCTAAAAAGTAAACAACAATGAGAAAGAATTTTAATTATGGGACAAGTTCATTTAAAAGAATTCTTACCTTTCTTTTGGTAATTGGAACTCCAACTCAATCCAGCTAAAGAAACACCCATGGCTACTTCGAGTGATATAGCAAATCTATCACCGAGGAAATTAACCCAAAAAGATACGTTTTGACACTGCATCCATACAATGAACCTCTACCTCCATGAACTAAACAAGTTGAAAGAATTTCTTTAAGGATGATTGATGGAATGTTTCGTTTGAACTGCAAACTGCCAAATCAAAATACATAAATGATAAATGTGATAAGCACGAAACAATTATGTCATACAGATCATACACACTATGGCATAAAGGACTTGGACATATCTCGAAAGAAAGAATGAATCTCTTGAGCAAGGAATTAATACTTCCTCCACTTAACCACCATGACAAGGATAAAACATGCATTGAATGTGCAAAAGGAAAATTGACAAATCTCATAAAGAAAGGAGCAATAAGGAGTGAGAAATTACTTGAAATAATACACACAGATATCTGTGGCCCTTTTCCAATCTACACTCATGATGGTTATAGATATTTCATAACTTTTACTGATGATTTTTCAAGGTATGGGCATGTGTATCTGATAACAGAAAAATCAAAGGCACTAGAAATGTTTAAAATCTACCAAGCAGAAGTAGAAAACCAGCTGGATTCAAAAATAAAGGTGGTGAGATCAGATAGGGGATAAGAGTTCTAGGGCAAGTTCACTGAAAATGGTAGGAATCCAGGAACTTTTGCAAACTTTCTGTAGCAAGAAGGCATCATTGCTCAGCATAAAAATCGTGGAACACCACAACAAAGTGGTGTTTCAGAAAGGAGAAACAGAACCTTAATAGAGATGGTGAGGAGCATGATGTGCTGCACAAAACTTCCTGCTTTTCTGGTTGCCTTAAACCTACTAAAGTGATATTCTAATCAATGAAGGATTGAAAGGACTTATTAGTTATCAAGGACTCAAATCCTATCTCATTTGGCAGCCTGCTATTAGTGTTTAAAGTTGTTTACAAAGGCTTAAAGGTTCCTAGTTCTATATGGATTGGAATACATCAATTCTATCGCATTAAGGATATCTCTTAGTGTTTCTTGCTGGGCAAGACACTTAAAGAGATGCATATAAATAGAAGGCTCCTTCCAAAACCGATACACCCAAGCTAATCAGAAATTCACCCCATCAAGAGTTATAGCTATAAGGATCGGTTTCTAAGGAGAAGAATCTTCTATACCTCTGCAACTTGATATGCTCCAGCACGATGTCGGACTCAGGTCAGTGTTCAATGTGTTATAGCTTAGAAGGATTAACATTCAACTCCATGGAATCTTTAGATAATTCTTATCCAGCCATTTGATTAAGGTGATTCCATGATCTGGATCCAAATTCTTAATAAGATGATTTCAACTACATGGAATCTTTAGACAATTCTTATCCAGCCATTTGATTAAGTTTCTTTTCATTATAAATAGCTAATATGATAGCTGATTTCTTGATTAAGAAGAGACATTCTTATGATAACACTTGTATTCGGTTTAATACTTACCTGCTAATGTTAGTTATTACATTTTTTATTATAGAAAAAGGGATAGTATTTATTGATGAAACATAACAAGTACAAAGCCACAAAAGTGTCGAAAGGGGTACAATATTTTCAGTGACCAATGTTGATCTGATATGGAGAGAATTACGCCTAAATACTCAAACCCTTGATTCAACAGCTAGAAGCGATGATAGATCAATTTATTGCATGTATAATCTATCTATATTTGCTTTGTTTTTGTATGAAATTGGTTAGTTTAATGTGTTTAGTGAAGATTTTGTAGGCATTCGTTCCTAGCAAGGGTTTGGAGATAAAATTATGATTTTGGAAGCTTAAGGGATCGAAATGGGTGGAATTATCAAACCAAAGAAATCTCAAGAACTCACTCTGTCATTTCATCAAACACCTGGAGTGCATCGGTGCAAGTGTCAATTTTTACCCACAATTGGTCTCAGTAACCAGCGCCAGAAAGATAGAGTTAGAGAAACTTGCCAACATTTTATGAAGCTGAAATGTATGAAGTTGATGGAGGTGCTAGATTATGCCTTGTGCATCTGTTGAGCTTTGGTGTCAAGACCCATTTGCATTCGTTGAAGGTTGATGTTTCTGTTTGTGCAAATAATCTCGCGGGAGAATATTCGCTTCTAGATCCTTCAACCTTCGATCTTCCTTCTCTCTCTTCCTCGATTCCTGTAAAAAAAAATTATAGTAAATAGACCACACCAGGGGAGTGTTGGCCAAAGGCCCTCCAATGCCTAAGTTAGTTTAATTGATTCATATAGAAAACAACAGCTAAATAGGGTACGGAGATATATGTATAAGGTGTAAACCGGGTGGCCAGAATGGTGGCCGAAACCTTGTGTAAGAGGGAGAGAAAGTGTGGCGGCTAGAGTTTGTGAGGGATTATTTCTTCATAGCTTCAGTAGGAATTTTAGACGTACCTCAACCCTTGTGTGTAGCCATCTATTTATAGGGGTCTCGGAGGCTAGGGTTTCAGAGGAATAATTCCGTAGATAGAAATGAATTATTCCTCCCCGATTTGGCTAGATTTGATTAATTAGGGATTTGATTTATTTGATTTAAATCAAATCCCTAATTGTGGTAGGAATCAAATCAATCTCAATTTAATTAGGTAACACCTAATTAAATTGAGTAACTCCCAATTAGGTCAAATAATCCCCAAATGGAAGAAATTATTTGACCTAGGGTTTTGATTTAATTCGGTCCTCACAAGTATGATGGGCACCACCCTTACCACGAAGGTGAGGACAAAGGAACTTTTTAGGGATCCATAGCAACATTGAAGCAGTAGAAACCCCACAACTTTGAGCCTCATATATACAACATGGAGAGGGGAGCTCAGGACAAGTTGAGTGCTGACTACAATACCATGAACATTTGGGATTTCAATGAGAAATTTGGAGATCTATGGGATTTCACTATGGCTGTGGATATTTCCTAACTCTCTCAGTCGCACTTCCTCTCCATAAAGCCACTTTCCTGTTTTGACTTGGATAATTCCCAAGTCTTCATCGGCCATGCCTTTTCTAAATGGGTTTATTCTTTCAAAAATCAAATTTTCCTTTTTCTCTCCCTATCGCGCATTATTTTGAATTCCTCCTTAGTTTGGGTTTTCTTTTTGGGCTTTCCTATTATTCCTCTACTTCCTAATTAATTATTATTTTCGTTCTTTTTGGAGAATTCCTTTGACCTATAAATACTAAGCCTTGACCTAAGGCTGGGGGTTCTATGATTTTTATTTTTGGGAGACCATAGACCACAAAGGCACGAGAGAGAGTTTTAGAGAGAAAAAAAAGACGACCTGGAGCTAGAGTTGCTGTTGTGCAGAGATCAAATCTTCAATTTGTTTTTTCTTTCCTATGACACTTTTTTATCATGGTTTTTATTAAAGTTGTCATGAACTAATTCCTTTAGGGTTTTCTTTCCTGTGACACTGTTTATCATAGGGGTGGGCACTCAAACCGGCGAACCGGAAATTCAAGCCAAACCGCACCGAACCAAACCAGAAAAAAATCGAGTTGACCAAAAAGTCAACAACCGGTCAAAAATCAAACTTGACTAGTTTAGACTGGTTTCGGATCCGGTTCCATGTCTTCAAAAATCGGACCGGGCCGAACAGAACCGGTCAAATTAAAAAAAATTCTAATTTCAATAATTATTTATTTTTAATTATATATTTTTAATTTCGCTAAAAAAAACTAATATTTATCCAAGTTCAATTTCAAAATATCTCTCTTTTCTAACTTTAATATTTATTTTTTATATGAAATTGAATAATTGGTTAATTTTCAAGTAAAAATATAATATTTCAGTTGAGAATTGTATTAAAATATAATTTTTTTAAAAAACTTTTATAATCCGGTTCAAGTTCGAACCGGAATAGGAACCGGACCAGAATCGGTTCAAACCAAACCAAACAGTTTTTGAAATTTTTTTATTAAAATCGAACCAAACCAAACCGGATGAATAGTATCGGATCGGTTATAATTTGAGGCAAAAATCGGTCCAAACCGAACTGTGCCCACCCCTAGTTTATCATGGTTTTCTTTCCTATGACACTGTAAAAGCACAAAACACAGCAAATTCCTAATAAGTTCATGAGAATTAAAATAAAATACAGCAAACTCCTAAAAAGTAATAGACTAAAACAAACAAAGAAACAGGATCACATCCTCTCCGACAACCCCTTAATGTTAGTTTGACGTTCTTGGTTGTAAAATCCGACATGTATATTCTTTCGTAAACTTTTTTTTTATGTTTCAAAAAAATAAATATGCGCATGTATTTAACTTATGTACAATTTTTTTAGGTTAAACTTACGTACAATTTTGATTACAATAATCATACATACTTGCAAATGATAAAAGAATATATAAATATGCTAACGAGGGTTGGTTGAGTTAGTAAGGATCGTTCTCGTCGCTATCAAAGCCTAGGTTCGAGTTCCGCTGCCGAAAATCCATCTTTGTGGAAAATCTTTATAAAAAAAAACAAATGGAGCTAAGACCCGCTCTGCAAGTCGTCAAAGAGGTATACCTTGGCCCTAAAATAGGATAGCCTCCACTCTTCCTAAACTTCTTTCCATTAAAAAAAAAAAAAAAAAGGGAGATTCACTATTATACCCAATATAGGGGCCAAAATTATAAAAATACCTCATATGAAATGCACTTTAGAAACACACTCAAAACCCATTTACAATATAACAAAGATACTTTTAACTTCTTATTACAAAATTGCCATCAATTTCTTAAAACAAGCTCAACCCCAAAATCTCATAAAAATTCCCAAAACACTCAATAGAGTATCAAAGTAATTTAATCATCAATATTAAATTCAATGAGGCCAGCTGTCATTTTTTGAGTTTTTTTTTGAGTTTGTTTATAAAAATTCAATGATGTATAATTTATTTATAATATTAGTGCTAAAAATAGGTGTATCACTAAATATTTCAAAAAAAAAAAAAGTAATGATGTATGCATGTATATGCTATGTTCTTACACACGAGTGAATGACACATGTAGTTGACAGTAAAAAGTATATCACAATTAGGAAATTGCCACGTCATTTCCCCGCTTTATCCAACCACCGGCTGCCGTCCGCAAACTCTCTCTTTTGTCCTTGCCTCTTCGCTGAGCTGTTCCTCACTGTTGTGTTGCCCCTCTCTCTCATCCACTGGTCCCACTTCTCTCTCTCTAAAAAAAGTCTCCCTTTCGTCTTCATCATCTTCTTCTTCCATATAAAATCAACGCGCAAACCCCAAATCCAAGCTCTTTCTCTCACAAATTTCCTTCCCCAATTCTCTTCTCTCTTGTTGTTGCCAGTTAAATTAAATTAAATTACATAGTTAGAAAAAAAAAATTCCTCTGTTTTTTAGAGCGCCTGATATAGATATATAGATACAGATATAGATATACATATAGAGAGAGAAATAAATTCAGGTAAAAATGCCTGCTTGGTGGGGAAGAAAATCAAGCAAGAGCAAAGAAGAGCAAGAGAAGACACTTCAACACAAAAACCCATACTCGAACCGCAACAACAACAATTTCATCATCAAATCTTCGATCAATAGCGATATTAAGAAGAAAGAGAAAGACGTTAGGCCCAAGAGCTTCGACGAACAAATAACTCGTGGGTCACCGAGAGCGAGCAAGGAGCTTGTGCGTGCTGGTGTTTCTGCTTCTGGGTTTTCGGGTTTCGACTCCGATGGATGCGAGAGGAAGCAGGGGCATCCCCTGCCTCGGCCGTCGGTGTCGTCGGCGCAGGGCTTGGGAAATGATCAGGTGCTTGGCTTGGGATCTGGCTCCGCCTCAATTTCAAGCGTCAGCTCCTCTGGGTCCTCCGAAGACCAACCGATTGCGCATGACAGCCATGCTCAATTAGGTGCTACCAGTTACAGGTTGGTTCCCCACAAACCCTGCTTTTCCGATTGGGGCTTTTGCTGTTTTCTGTCCAATTTGGGACTTGTGCGTTGTTTTTCATTCAATTCATCTCATTCTTGTAAGAAATTTTAGTCCAATCATTGGATTCCATTCAATAAATCCAATTCATTTATGAATATATCGGATCACAGTTACTAATTGGATCTCAATTTAGTAATTAATTAGCTATAATTCGATTGAGTTTTTTGGCTGTCAGAGTGGAGATAGATTGTCTTGTATACGAGCTCATCTTTTCGATGAAAAACCACATGATGCGGGCCTTCTTTCTTTCTTTTTCTTCTTGAGCCTCTTACTCTTGTACGATTCTCTGCTCTCTGTCTCACTACAACAATCTTAGTTTTTGTTATTTGTTTTCACTGAGTGTAAGTATATAAATCCTTAAAATACGGCGATGTGTAGAATAGAGAAGTTCAACCTTAGATTAACTTAATAAAAATCTTACTAGAACAATTTTGGACTTGCATTTTCTGCATGATGTTCCCTGTAAAAATTAGCATTTCCTACTTTCATTAGCCATACATAATGTGTATTAAATTGATGGATTTGTTCTTATAATCCCACAAGAAGATGATTGGGAACATTGTAAATCCCTGGTATAAGGAAAAATGACATGAAAAGCTCAATTTGTATTTTATATACTGCTAGATGTTACCCATGCCATTTATTGTTCACAGAGCTAATGGTGATCCCAAGTACAACATGATGCCTAGAAGCCCCGGTCCTGGGTCTAGGGGGCCAACTAGCCCGACATCTCCTCTTCACCCGCTGTTTTGTGCCATAAGTTTGGAGTCTCCAACGGGAAAGCAAGAAGACGGGAAGAGTGTATGTCATCCACTTCCTCTCCCTCCAGGTTCTCCAACTAGCCCTTCTGCCTTGCCCAGCAGTAGAACTAGTGTCGCCATTGAGAACACAACTTGTGCACTATCAAAGTGGAAGAAGGGAAAGCTTCTAGGAAGGGGGACTTTTGGCCATGTTTATGTCGGATTTAATAGGTAATTTGTATTCTTGTAGGTGGATTGATTAATAAACTAAGTGAACGATACTTTTTATTGGTCTTGGGAACTGACTTGATTATTTCTACCTTGGGGAAGGAAAACGAAACATCAAGTCACATAAATGATGGTATATATATGTATACACACTTTTCAGATTAGCCTAGAAAATATAAGGAAGAATAATGGATTGGAAATTAAGGTTACCAAATAACTGTCTTTACAATAACTGGACTGCCGACAACTCTTCTGTATTTCTAACTAATTATATGATTTTCCTTTTCCTAAATTTTCATTTGTGACTTTGACAGTGAAAGCGGGCAAATGTGTGCAATAAAAGAAGTTAGGCTTGTCTCTGATGATCGGACATCAAAAGAATGTCTTAAGCAACTGAACCAGGTAACTTTGTCCAGATAATGTTTGCTCCTATTGAGTTTATCTTTTGAGTTGTCACTGAGTGTTTTAATGTAAATTTACATGGTTATATGTTCTCCATCTGATTGTTTGGTTGTTGACTGATTTGTATCTAACCTTTTTGTTGTCAACAGGAGATAAATTTGCTTAGTCGGCTCTCACATCCAAACATTGTTCAATATCATGGAAGTGAATTGGTAAGACAATGTTCAATTAAATGTGTTAGCTATTAATGTTGCCCTTGGACCCTAGTTTAGTATTAACTTTGGGTTGTAATCTTTTCAGGGGGAAGACGCACTCTCTGTTTATTTGGAATATGTGTCTGGTGGCTCAATTCATAAATTACTTCAAGAATATGGTCCTTTTAAAGAACCTGTGATTCAAAATTATACCAGACAGATCATATCTGGGCTTGCCTACTTACATGGAAGAAATACGGTTCATAGGTATGTGGATTTTACCAATAATATCATATGTGGTTGGCCATATGAATCTTCCTGTGTTTTATTTACTTGCAATATGTCATTTTAAATCTAGTTTTTCGGAATCCTGAAATTCTGATCTTTTACCTTATACTTTAATACTGATAACAATTAATTAAAATCTGTTTAATTCAAATTATAGGTAGTTTTATATATTTTTAGAACCTTTTTTTAACTCATTTGCTTTTCCTTGCAGGGACATTAAAGGGGCAAACATATTAGTGGGTCCTAATGGTGAAATCAAGTTGGCAGACTTTGGCATGGCAAAACATGTAAATTGCATTTCATCCTCTGCACAATAAGTTCTTAGTCAAGTAATGAAGGCATAGACTTGCTAATTTATCTCAAACATAAATGTGTCTAGGAAGAATAAAGAATGAAACTGTTAACTTTATGACAAGGAAATTGCCCATGTTTTTTTTTTATCATTATCTTTCTTGAGAACAGCTATTTGGACCCAAAAGAGGAAAATGATACATGTTTTCATAGGGGTAACATAAGGTGCTTGGTGGAGGTGAAAAATGCAGAAGGTGGGTGGTTGTCTGTTTATTGGGTGGTTTGGTTAGAGAGAAACAAGAGGATATTTTAAAATTATGGAGGAGATTATATGGATAAATTAAGATCTTGGACTCCACTTTGGGCTTTGGTTTTTCTTGAATTTCGGAAATTATCATTATCTGATATTCTTGTGACTGGAAGGGGTGTATTTCAGACCGAACGGTTAGACAAGGGTGACACGCCTGGTTAAACTCCCGTTTACCGAACAAGATGTTGAGAGTTTCACATAACGATTCCCCTCCTGCAGATTAAGTGTTAGCGGCTGTAGCTTCCACTGGTAATGCGTGGAAGAGCATAAACTTTCTTTGTGGATGGGACGTATCAACCCCTTTTGCATATTTTAAAGGAAATGTATAAGAATGAATATTATTGTGTTGGGTCCTGAGGACCAGGATGGCTGAAGATCCAAACCTAAATGTGCTAGGGGTTGATCATCGAAGCCAGGGATTCAAGGAATTTGAGCGCTGATGTAGCTAATAGCCACCTTCATAGTCAATCAACTCATTAGGTTCATCACCCTCTACTGATGTAGGATATGGGTGAATTGAGTATTTAGGTAATTTAGCGGAAGCAAAAACAATTCTAAAACAGAGAGTAGATGGGAATAGAAGCCTTGGCTTCACACCAAGGGGTTTGGCTTCACACCAAGGAGTCTCCAATCACTGGAAAGCAAACTTTTCTCATAACTCAAATCTCTAATCTCTAAACTCCATAATGAATTACATGAGAGGGGTATTTATAGCAAACTAAAACCTAGACACAATAGGATAAAAAATCCCATGCTAAAGCAGAAATTCTAACCCAAATAAAATAGGAAACTTATAAATTCTACTGAAATCTGGAAAACTTAAAAATCTTACTAAAATCTTGAAAAGTTAGAGAACAAGTTAGAAACTAATCGCAGGAATAAAAAATTGCCAGATTTAAAGACCAAATAAATGACTTCTTCTTCCATCTCTTTCTTTTCTAAACCGTAATGGGTTTGACAAAGATGTCCTCATCCACCGTCTTTTGTTAATGTCATCATTGATTTTGTATGTCATTAGCTTGGTGTTGTGGTAGGAAATTGTAGTATTATCATTATTGTATTTTATGAAGTGGACGACTCATCTGCAACTTGTGTTGTAAGTTACTAATAAAGTTGTTTTTTACAAAAAGAAAGAGAGAAAAAAACCTTCTGATGAACTTCAGCACATAGATATAAGATGCATATATGAGTGGTATTTGACTGATGAAATAAACAATAGTTTTTGACTGCCATTTTCCTGGTTACTTCTCTAAGTAAATTTTGTGAAGTCTGATGATTTTCTGTTCTGAATCAGATTACAAATTGTGCTTCAATGCTTTCATTCAAAGGAAGTCCTTATTGGATGGCCCCCGAGGTACTCTCTCTCTCTCTCTCTCACGTTAGCATCATGTTCCCTCTTTTTCTGATTCATTTAAGTGTCCAGTTTACTCAGGTGGGGTTTTCTGATGTTAATGAAATCTTAATTTCAGGTTGTAATGAATATAAATGGCTATAGTCTTGCAGTGGATATATGGAGCTTGGGATGTACAATTCTTGAAATGGCAACTTCTAAACCTCCTTGGAGCCAGTATGAAGGGGTGCGATATAATGTTCAGAACTTATTGCTTTACAAGTTTTCTTTGTTATCATCAGCTACAAAGTGTTTGCTGGACCAAAACTTGTTTCCTTACGTTGGATTCAACAGGTGGCAGCAATTTTTAAAATTGGAAACAGCAAAGATATTCCAGAGATTCCGGATCATCTTTCCAAAGATGCAAAAAGTTTTGTGAGGCTATGCTTGCAACGGAACCCATCAGAGCGTCCCACAGCTTCTCAACTGCTAGACCACCCTTTCATTAGAGAGCAAACGTCTACAAGAATTTCTAACACCAAGTTAACCAAGGATGCCTTCCCGTATGCTTTTCACGGAAGCAGGACACCGGTAAAGCCTTTTAGAACTCTTTTTTTTGCCAGGCCTTTTAGAACTGGTTGACTACATACATATTCAGAGATATTAGTATGAGGGCCAAATCATGAATTGTCTCTTAAGCAATGGTCATTTTTCAGTCAACATAGTGATTGTACAGAGTAGGAGGCTCTGTTTGGTTGAATTGTTTCTAGTATACGTGTATAATGAAATTGTTGAAATCATTAAAACAAAGTGCATCATGTGTGAAGGAGGTGGTGGAAGTGTGGGACTTTTTTCCTATGAAAAAAGTGTGTATATTTGTTTCTTCACTCCCCAGTAGCAACCTTTGGTGGCAGTAAGAAGGCAAAAGTGTTATGGATTGGTTGGGTGCGAGTGCTGTTTCGGGTATTTGGGTGAACAGAAATAAGAATAGTTTTGAGAATCACAGAGGAGAACAGATCGAAGTTTTCTGGGATAGTCATATTTTGGTCTGCACTTTGGACTTCCCTGCCTTCTGAGTTTCAGGATATTTCATTTTCTTCTATTTTGACAGATTTGGAAAGCAGCTCTTCTTTTAAGAGTCTTTTTTGTATTTTGTATCCTCTTTGGAGTTAGAAAGTGTGTTAATTTATAGGTTGTTTATTTTTCATTGATGTATTACTGTGGTGGACAACTTGTCCGCACTGGTTGTACTTTTTTTTTTTTTAAATAAAAAAACTTATTTTTCTTACCAAAACAAAAACGAATAAACAAATAAAATGTGAAGCAGATTGAGGCAGGGGCATTAATGTTTCAAAGTTTGATTGATAGTTGTTATTTTAATAACTCTTTGTATCAAACTTAGGCTCTTGCTCAACCTGATTTTGTTGTCATTTCTCCTTTTGAGCAGCCAATATTGGAGCTACATTCCAACAGAACAAGCATCACCTTGAGTGATGCAGATCACACAGCAAAGCCCACAGCCGCGACTTCAAGAGCTGTGCGGAGCCCCAGGTAATATCATACATTCTACCCGTCATATCCTCATCTCTGTAGTTTGTAGAACATGTTATAATTTATAAAAGCTTGTCATTTCTTACATGCAGAGAGAATATAAGGATGATTACATCTTTGCCTGTATCCCCCTGTTCAAGCCCCTTACGACAATATGGACCGACACACAAAAGCTGTTTTCTTTCTCCTCCTCACCCAACTTATGCCATGATGGGACAGAGTAGTTATAATTTGAGTGACTTGTCGTATAATACACTAAGTCCAAATACATCGTACACTCTTGATCCATGGCAGGACACAAGTATATTTAAAGCCCAAACGCCCGGAGGTTCACCAAGAACACGACCCATTTGAATGTAAATACCATGAGAAGCAAAATTTTCTATTGTCTCCCTGAATGCTTGATGAACTGGAGGAGTCCTGAAAGTTTAGAAGGAAATTTGGTTCATGCAACCACCCACCCACCTAGCAACTCGAAGTGACTTGATTGTTATGTATGGGAATTTGAAAACAAACGGGGACATTTACGGACTAGTTTAAAGTGCATGGGGTAGATACTGGTCTAAATCCTTATTGTTTGTAAATGGAAGCTAGATGGTCTCATTTGTAACATTTGTGATTTAAATTTTATAATTATGTTCATGGTGAAAGATGATGATTCTTGTACGGGCAGTTACTCGTTCGATATAGACAAAATGGGGTTAACACTTTACTTTTTTTAGAAATTTTTCGGCTAAGGACATTATACACACTGCAGGTTTGGGGGTATTTTCGAAATGGGCCACGAAGTTTCAATTTTATTAATTTACACTTTAATATTTTAAAATTTAATTAATTTACACTCTCCTGCAGTTTTGTTCATTTGCTCATCCGTTAAATTAGTGATGTGGCAAACGTGGGACCTATTTATATACAGATATGGAAGCCAGACATGCACCACGTTGGACAAAACCAGCAAAAATCTTAGAAAATTTTGATATTTTCTAAACCCTAAAACAAAAATAAAATTTAATTTAAAAAATTAAAAACAAAATGAGTGCCCCAGCTCCCTCGACTACGGTTCATAATTGGACTGGCTGGGTCCAATTGGCCTGAAATTTTTGGGTTCAGGCTAGGCCTTCATGGGCTTTTTCATTTTTCGAACAGCCCATTTAAGTAAATGTCTTGTCTTTTTATTTTAATTTATTTTGATATTACTTCATTTACTTAAGTTTACAATATAAATAAGAAAGTACTAGAAAATCAAATTCCAAACAAATCAAAATATGAAAATCCAGTTTAGACCAATATTGATACCTCAATAAGTCAATGCATACTTTATACTAAAATTTCATAAAATCGTGTTGATTATTTAAGTTGTAAGGAATATAAACCGCCAAAAATATAATTGAAAACATTAGTATTTCAAAAGTGTATTTTTCGTACTTAGTCAAATTTTGAGGGAAAACAGTTTTTCAAGAATGACATATAGTAATCTATATTATTGTTTAAGAGTTATGTAAGGCTAATATAATGCTAACATTATTTTAGTACCTAAGGTTGTAAAGTGCAAGTGATAAGTGTTAGTGCCATGCTAGTTGAGATATGCATATATTTAGTTGTGCCAACCTCAAGTACTACATATCATACTTGAAAATTTGTTTTCTATCAAAATCTTACTAAGTATGAAAAATAGACTTTCGAAATACTAATGTTTTCAATGATATTTTTGGCGGTTTACATTCCTTATATCTTAAATAATCAAACACGATTTTATGAGATTTTATTATAAAGTATACATTGACTTATTGTGGTATCAATATTGGTATAAACTGTATCTTATATTTGTTTGGGGGTGGTGAGAATTCACCCAACCGGGCCACCTTATGAAAATACAAGGGGTCGAATTAAGTTCGAGTGTGGCTAGAGTCTTTATGGCCGGGCCGTGATTGGAAGCTCAAAGATGGCCGAATTAAAGAAGCATGATGGCCGGGCTGCACTCGAAGGCAACCAAGTTGATGAAGCTGTTTGGCCGGATTCAGAGTTCTAGGATCTCACGAGGAGGTGGGCGGGGAGTGGAAGCTTTCCGGCAGAGTGGAGCTTGGGCTTGCGAGATGAGGTCGGGCGTGGAGCTCCTGGGTCTTGCAGAATGCGGCCGGAGATTTGGAGGGTTGCGGTTGGGTCTTTAAGGTCGACAGTCATGTGTAATAAAAAACATGTATTGAATATTATTGTATACGAGACCATGTAATTATTTTGATACCATTAAATGAAATTTAGTTCAATTTACTTGAAAACTTTGGGATCTTGAGCAAGGTACGGCAGTCACGTATACGACAGTCTTGAAACATACAAGACGACAATGTAAGAACGGTTAATTTTGACAATATCCATAGTTCTTCCACTCCATTATAATGTCATGTAGATTATGAAGTGGCAATAGACATGCAATACAAAAGCAATATGAAAGCAATAAACAAGCAATAAAGTGGCAATTGACAACCAATGCGAAAGCAATAAATTAAAAAAAAAAAAGCAACAAAATGGCAATAAACAAGTACCTTATGGATGTCTTTGTACTCTCTTTCCCATATTATATAATGTTCTAATTGTTGAACTATTACAATATTCAGTTGCTACAGATAAGAAATAGTACATAAAAAATAATAATCATGCATGAAAATTTCATATCATTATAATAATGACCTCAAAAACAGTATCAAGCACATTACACAAATATTAGAAACATACGGCTCCACAAGAAGAATACATAATGTCTTAGATGTCCTTACTAATTCTTGGGGCCTAATAATAACAAGCATAATCAATGTTGTGTACGGTTTGCTGCAAGTTTGCTTAGCATTTTCATAATAGAAGCTTTGCTTTTGTCTTCAAAAGGCATCTCAAAGAACTCCTTGTCTACACATTACATTATGCACAAAATGGTCTCCAATGCCAGTGTATGACTTGCACATCAGTGTCTGCACAAACCAGCTAAAACACATTGTGTAATTGTTAACCTCAAATTTGTTCTTCACAAGGAAACGAGTTGGGTGCGGCTTTTTCCTTGTGCAATTTGAAAAGAAAAAGAGAGAGAAACATAAATTGTCAAGACAAAACTGCAGCAAATTATAATTTGGTCAAGTACTCACCATCGGGAAACAATATGCTTCAATGAATAAATAACATATTAATTTTCAACCAACACTACTGCACAACTCATCTCAGAAACATGATTGAGATTTGACAAACATACAGGTAGAAGATCCAATCCATTAAAACACTCACATGCAAAAAATGAACCTAAATTATAAGCCAATTCAATCTACAAAAACCCAACTTGTTGAGCACCAGTCAACAAGTTTTATAGGCAAATTGAAATCAAGTAGAAATTACTTCAGCAGTAACACCTTCATTTTTTCAACCAAAGATGCCAGCTTCCTTTCAATATCAACAAGAACATTCAATTAGTCCCAAGATGTGGGACATAGATACCTAGTCTTTTAGATTACAAAAACATAGTTCTTTTTCTCCAAACAAAAATATCTTAAAACAAAGGAAAGAAGAAAATGAAGTAACAATTTCACAGCAATCTTTTAAAGAAACAATGAGATTGACAATGATTATGGTTCCAAAACAATGCCAGACATTAAATTAACACATAAATGTTGAGAAAAATACAAAGAGCTGAGAGAGAGAGAAAGAGAGAGATCGTAAATAATACTTCAGCCAAGAATAATCTCAACTCCTACTCAAATCACAAGCAGATAAAGAAAAATGATATCAACATATATTCCTATTAAATTACAGTAACATATCAATAAAACACCAAAAAAAATCAATATAACAGCAATACCATAGCAATACAAAAGCAATATCACAGCAATACAAAAGCAATATCACTACAATACAACTGCAACAAAATCACAATACAATTGCAATAGCAAATCGACAATGCTACCTCACTATGATATAATCATAACAAGTTCATAGAAAATCCCAATACCAAATGCAAGAATCAATCGACAAAGAACAAACACATTTGTTGTTTTAGACAAACAAAATCAATCCCAATACTTCACTTTCTACACAAAATACAGGCGAAATCAATCACAATTCCAATTTCAGTAATCAAATTCAATTTAACATCAAAACTTACATATTCCCAACAATTCATTTTCTGGAGAAGCTGTTCTTGAAGAGGGGATGTAAACCTTGACTTCAAAACCCTCCAAAATTGGACCAAAATGCTCAAACAATGGCCACCTAATGTCAAGACATGCTGTCATATTCAGAAAAGATGGTTTTGTTTGGGTTTGTTTAGGTTGCAGAAGGGATTCGAAAAGAGATGAACTTGGGGTTTAGATTTGGGTAGAGAAGAAAACAGAGAGGAAGAGGAAGAACTGGGTTTTGACAGCAAAGCTGTGGGTTTTGTAGGTTGTTCTTGAACTATGAGATAGAGTTGAGAGAGAGAGAGAGCGAAGAGAGAAACCAAAAATTGACCAAAAGTGTTATCTGGGCGATAAGTGGGTTCAGGGTAATAAGTATATATTTGTAGGTGATATTTGTAAAATTTATGGGGAAATGTGGTTTTTCCAGTTAAAATTAAAAAAATGGTGGCATTAACCGTTATTTCCCGAGAAATTAACGAAATGAAATTGAGGAGATACTAATCTATAGAGCGAAAAGTATGCGCAGCAAAAAGACAGTTTTATTGTCGTATTTTAAGTTGTGAAATGTTTTAAGGTGTTAGATTTAATTTCATATAATCGTGTAGTTAAGATAAATTTGATTCTTACAGGATCTCATTTTTAGGTCCTTAGGTGGGCGACACTATATATATTGTACCGCGCGGGTATTCGTTGTTCATAACTAATAACATGGCTAAACCTCTTATTTTGCACAGGCAAAACCCGATCCCACACAAACTGGCAACAATCACTTTTCCAACTCCAAACACTGAATTGGAGTAAAATCCATGTGAGTGGACCAAAAGCTGCAACAAAATCATGGTATCTACGGTGGATTGCAGTACTTGATACAAAAACACAACGAAAACCAAAGAAAAAAGCTAGATTGACAATGCCACACAGCAACCATCCCAGCGACAGCAAGACACATCCAAGAACAAAAAAAGTCACCAAGGACCTACAACAGAAAACATACAAACAAACATATGCAGATAGATCTAGACAAAAGGACCCAAAATCTAAACGAATCTAGGGAGAAAAAGAGAGAAGAAAAAAACTAGGAAAGGAGAGAGATAGAAGATGGGGAAGCCGCTCAACCCCAAAGGGGGCGGCTGCACTGCAAACTCACTTTTAAAAAAAATGTTATTATTATAAAAAAATATATTTATATAATTTATAGATAAATTAATAATTTTTTAAATAACTTGTTAAAGTCATGATATTATAATATCAAGTCATAATATAAAATATATTTGAATATTGAATTTTCGTCAATTTCTTTCCTTTTTCTTGAGTTATGGTGAGCCTCATGCTGTTCATAAACGTGTCATCATTTGGTTGATGTCCTTTAATTTTTTTATTATTCTGGTCCGTTCATTGTCTCTCTCTTTCTTGGCGCTTCTTATTCCATTCGCTCTCCCGAATATAAGAGACTTGAATGCCGACCTGACCACTTACCAAATGAAGAATTGACGCGGCAACTTGCAAAACTCAAAGCTTCTAGAGTGATAAATTAAAACCACAACAAACAGTACCTAATGGCCAAATTCCCTGTTTGTCCATTTCGGCTATTGTCAACGACTTTTTCAGCTGCCTATCATCTGGAGAAATCCCCTTTTCTCGTCTGTTGACCATTTCATTGGCTTTTTTAACATTTAGCTATGAAGAAAACATAATTAGTCTCTTTGTAATAGAACTTTCCAAGTTTAATGACTTTTTCTTTTCTAATATTATATTAAAAATGATCTTGACATTGTGCAAGTGGTGTTACTGTACAAAACCCTCTATCTTAAAGGATTTTTTTTTACGTGTATTATATATGTATTTACATAAAGATGACTCCTGAATTTGTTGCACTTTGAATTTCAATATAGGCCTCGTGTGGTCCAAAACAAGCATTGAACATATGACCAATTACACAAGAACCATACCACTAGACTGGACATATTTTCTTAAAAAACCTTTGTGTTCATTATATATAGGGTTCAATGGCCTTCCGAATCTCAAGGCCTAAGAAAAATTATACATGATTAATCAAATGAATTTACTTCACGTTTATTGGATATTAGGACTGATATGCATATGTGTTTCACGTCAATAAACTAATAAAATTTTCAGACTTGAACAATATGGATATACTTGATGTGTGGGGTTAAAAGAAGCGTCAAACTGGCAGTGTCGGACCGGCTCGATCAATTTAAAATAAGCTCATTTGATAAACAAGCTGTACCGTCCCCCTTTTACTTATGAAAAACATAAAATCTGGCCCGAGCCCGCTGCTTTGGCCCATATGGGGCTGGGCTAGGCTCATGACGTGCCACTAAACGAGTCGATATGGGCTCATGCCACACTTGACTTATGTATTGCAATTTTTTTTTTTCAACAACTTCATTTCAATCTTTTTTACAATTATGTACTAACAAGATTTATTATTTGTTGAAAAAAGATGTCAATAACTTTATTTGAAGTACATTTAAATAAAAAATGGCTAGATTATTGTTTGGTTTCAAAAACTGAAACTTGAAACTTGGAAAATAAAATCATTATTTTATTTAGAAAGAAAATATTAAATTTAATAGAGAAAAGAAATAGAGAAAACAAATTAACGATCTTTGCTTGGCTGTTGATAACGAAGAGATTGCAGGTTTGAAGTCGACACCATAGGTTCCAACCACAAATAAACCCGGAGTGCCCATTGTGTTAAAACTGCCTAAAAACTATTGATCACTCGTTTCACACTGTTTCACAGGTGCCCCTTTGCCATGAATGTATGGAACTGTATGGAAAACAATCATCATAGAAGGAGATTCAAGTTAATCATTGTGGCCCTGTTTGGTGGGATGGACTAGATAGGATTATTTCATTTAAAATGGACATGGGTACTGGCCAGGGTTTGGTGGGGCTTCAAATGCATCATGGACTGGATGTAGTTATTGGACACTAGTCCATAATAACACCGGCTCTAGAACCCATCGCTGGACATGGGTTTCGAAGCCAACCACACCTCCACATTCTTTGATTTGCGAGAACTTGCTCTGGGTTTTTTTGCTGCCTTCTATTCTCATCTCTCTTCTCCTCTCTCTCTCTCTCTCTCTCTCTCTCTCTCTCTCTCCCTTCCCCTTTGCCATATCTTTGCATCTTCCAGTCAGTTTGGCAAAGCTTGAGATCTGATATAAAGGAGGCCTTGTTCTTAAGATCTTATGAGGGAGCCTTGCAATTCTTGCTTGTTTGGGCTCTTGGGTGTTTGGTTGAGGAGATGGTGAGTGGAAAAGATTTTATGGAGAAGTGTTTTGCGAAGGACCCGAGAAAGCACGGTTGAGATGCTTCTCAGCCACCCCTTTGTTTTTGATTATGACACCGTTTTGGTGGAAGACAAGGAAGAGCTCTTTTGGTGGATCACCATCTCTAAGAGGCAATTTTCATTTCCTAGATTGGGATTCAATGGCAAGTTATGAAATTTTACCAAGATTTGGGGATTTTTTTTGGAAAGAATGATTTGAATTAAGGGTCTAATTGATCATTGAGACAAAGTTCTGTTCCGGCGGGAAATCGGTTGTGTCAACTGGCCACGGAAGAGACACCCAATTGATCAATCTCAACTTAGTATTTATTGCACCAAAAAACTGCTTAAAATTCAGTCATATCCCAACTAGTCCAATCCAGTCTAGCCTACCAAACAGGGCCTGACTGTGTTAAAAAGCATGCTATAGCCCCATGGTGTGTCTCTCTTCTAATCCAAGACATTTGGCACTTGAGTTCATTTTGTGAGCCTCTGCAATTTCATCACATCTTTAAGGAAGCTAACTTCACGGCAGACTCGCTTCCGCGCATGGATCACAAGCTTTCTACTTCTAGATTGTGGAAGCCTGGGTTGCTGTTGCCTTCTTCAAATGCTTTATTTTTCAACTTCTTTGGATCTGCTTGTCCAAGAGGTTTTGCTTTGTAATTTTATATTTTGCATTAAAAAAAATTATAATAAAATTATATATTATTTTACTATAAAATAATTATAATTTAATGAATAGACTTTAAACATACCAAAAATATGGAATATGTCATATGTAATCAGATCGTACTCGTGTCATGCTCAGACCAACCCGGTCCATTCGTTTCAAGGGAAGAAAAAAAATATAAATAATTAAAGTTGATAATCACGTAAACCTCCAAACCTTTTTGCGACGGTTTGTCAGTATGCAGAAAATGGTACCATACAAGGATTTCTCCTTCGTTGAAGGCCACGCAATAAACAATTCTAAAATAATGTGACCAACTTCCAGCTGAAAACTACCTACCACCCCTTCCCCCCCCACCTCTCTCTCTCTCTGCCCTTCTCCTTCACACACACACAGAGATGAGACGACAGAGAAGTATTCAATTTCATGCGTGCCTCTCGAATAACAAGAAGGAAAATTGAGAACCAAAATAAAAACGTTAAATACAAAAAAGAAAAAAAATAAAAAAGAAAAAACAGAGGACAGGCGTGATCTTAAAGAAAAATTGAATTTTAGAATTTAACGTCGTCCACCAACCTATCTAATTCATCTAACAAGCCTTCTGCCTTAAACAACTTCGTCACGTTTCGGCACCTTCTCTTCTTATCATACTTTCCATCTAACCACCAACAGAATTTGCCTCTCTTGCTGCAAACTATAGCGCCTAGATTATTCCCAAATCCTAGGGTTTCTGTTCCCATTCTCAGAAACCCTAATTCTCGCTTTCCTCTCTCAACGAATTCAGGTCTGTTTGCCTCTCCTTCCCACAAGTTTGAATATCTATCTGAATATAATTTCCTGCCAACCAAACAGAGGGTCTTTGTTTTAATTTCATTTACTGTTTCGACATATAAGTTTTGACAGTGATTAATGATGCTTAATTTTGGTTACTTCTTTTGGTTTTGGACTTTTAATGCTTTGGTTTCTGCTTTGCATACAAGTTGTAGCTGAAATTAAGCTTTTGTTTTTGTGTTTGTTGGCTGATGATTATTTGGTTGCCGAGGAAAGGTAGGAAAATATCGATAGGTAGTTTGGGTGGAGTCAGTGTAATTCAGTTGGTACACTACGGTTGTTTGCATTGCATTTACCAACTGAACAATGGCCATAAGGGTGCTCTTCTTACTATCTGATTTCATTTGCCTTGGCCCGTTGTTCATTGACTGAAGAGTATAAATTAATGAATTATAATGCTATAGAGTATCTGAAGTTTCGACGATTGATGAGTTACAGAAAATGAGAGGAAGAAATTACAAGAGTGATCTGCAGTAAGGCGTTGTTAATAGCCAAGAAAAAACATGACTATATGATGAGTTTTTCTGAATTAGGATGTTTCTAGGAAGTGCCATAATATGAAAGGATACAGTGAAAGGCAAAACTATGAAATTTGAGATAAACTTGGTTGATCTCGAATTGCAATTTACCGTTTGACAGATCTAAGTCATAAGTTTTCTTGTCCTTGTTGAGACGTAACATGACTTGTGATTGGTAACTTAAATTAATCCTCATTTGAGCTAATTATGTGAGAATAGTGGTACCATGTTAAATTGTATGATTTAACAAACCTAAACTGAAATGAATGGCCATTGATCATTTTCATGTTTTTTGCTGTTTTCTTCACTTACCAGACATGATATTCTAGTTCTTAGAAAATATGGTGGAGCATTGAATTTTTGTTGTTTTCTTCAAATATTTAACATTTATTTTGACAGCCATTTGCCATCTGTTAGGATGATGAATTTATTCATGGGTGTATTGTTGGTCTCATGCTAGAAAAGTACGTTTGTATGCAGCAGAGCATTTACTTCTGTTTTGTGGTAATTTCAGTTGGGCCTTTTCCATCTACTTCCACGATGTCGAGCTTGGAGGAGCCACTTGGTTTTGACAAGTTGCCTAGCATGAGTACTATTGATCGGGTTCAAAGATTCTCATCTAGTGCTTGCAGGTCTAGAGCAGATGATGCGGCGATGGGGAACTGTTGGATTGAAGGAAGAAGTTGTAGCACATCCAATAGCTGCAAGTAAGTAGTTTGTGATCTATTTTGTTTGGGAAACACTCAAAATGTACGTTATCCATTCATTTGCTTTCGTGTGCACAAAACAATCAAATTCTGTCATAGCATTCAAATTCTGGACCAGATTTCCTTTTTTGTTGTCAGTTTCCTAATTTATTTGGTTTGGTTTGTTTTCTTATTCCTGTTTGGATTAGGATTTATTTTTTAGTAAGAGATTTTTATCCTACATCAGTATGCCCATGCAGGCATGTGTGTAAGCATGTGCTCGGGTCAGACCACATAGTTGGACATTGTCTGAAGGATAATGACAAGATCCTGGTTTTTTCCCTTACCATTTAGTTGAAGATCGAATTGATTTATTCATCTTCTTCTCAGTTCCTAATTGTCTCTTGCTTTCACAGAATGACCTGTGCAGAACATATTCTTACATAGTTTAGCTACTCTAAACTATAATAATGTTTAATTGATAATGTAACCATAAAAACTTATGTTAATTTTCAGCGAAGATTATGAAGAATATACAAGAGAGGCCTTTCCATGGAAAAGACATACAAGAGACATTTCCCGTGGTGACTCCTTCAATCAAAGGACCTTGAGCTTAGGCAGGAATCACAGGGTATTTGGAAATATTTGTGATTCATGGTATTTGTCAGATCAATATGAGTCCAAGTGCAACGACAAAGATATAACAAATAAGGTGCTTCAATAACTTAAATAGGATGATAATATCTTTGCCTTCTGTTTTAACTTATTGCATTAGGATGTCGTGATATCTGTTGTTTAACAGATAAAGTTTCCCTTTTCTCTTCTTGTAAATTATATATACATTTTGACACTTGGGTTGCATATTAATTTTCTTTTGTTTGAATGAAACAGATTTTGAAAGGTATACCAAAGTTTGTAAAGATAGTAGAAGTTGGTCCAAGGGATGGACTTCAAAATGAAAAGAATATTGTATCTGCATCTGTAAAGATTGAATTGATTCATAGACTGGTATCTTGTGGGTTGTCTGTTGTTGAGGCTACAAGTTTTGTATCACCCAAATGGGTTCCTCAGGTAATTTGCCTTTACTAGTTATTTAATTGAATTGGTAACTTCAAATTTCTCTTGGAAAGTGTAATTTTTATGGGAATAGTTAACTGATAAGTATCTTCTTAGTTAAGTTTTGAGGGTTCTCAGTTTAACCTGTAAATCCCATGAAGTTTAATTAGATGCCTTTCTATGAGTCAGATTTTGGCAACGTAAGCATTAATTTATGATATAATAACGAGAGACGTCAAATATCATATATTCTTTTAAGAATATTTGATTTGAAATACAGATCTCCTCTGAGGTTCAGTGAATTCAAGAAACTTTCCTATTTTGATAAAGTATACAAACATCCCCTAGTTTTAATTTTTAAGAGATCTTTGAAAAAGTTGTCATTATTACCCTATTCTGGAAATTGTAGTCAATTGCATTTTAAAAACTCATCATAAAAAAGAAATTTTGCACCTTTAGTATCAAAACTATTATCAAGACATCACATGCCATGTAATATCTGCAAGAAATGATATTTGCAGTCCCACTTTAAAGTCACTAAAGTTATAAACATTAACTTCTCTTCCTGCTAAAAAGTTCATCCTGTGATCAATATTGCTAATATCTTGTTAGGAAATAATGGTACATAGGTAAAGCAGATCTCAATTAAACAGCTTCACTTTGAAGACAATACATGTATAGCGTTTGCTTGTTTTGACTACGATCCTCATCAATAGATATGTGGATTTCTCTTTGGGAACGCTGTTTGAGTATAACTTGTCTCACTTCTGTTCCATTTTCCTTTCTATATACAGCTAGCAGATGCAAAGGATGTAATGGAAGTAGTTCACAATTTGGAGGGTGCTAGATTGCCTGTGCTGACACCCAATTTAAAAGTAAGTGATCTCTAGTAGTACTACCAGACTTTCGTCATGTGATTTCTCTGACATATCTGATCAACTTTTATAGGGCTTTGAAGCAGCTATTGCAGCTGGTGCTAAGGACATAGCAGTATTTGCATCAGCTTCTGAATCATTTTCAAAGTCGAACATCAATTGTAGCATTGAAGAAAGTCTTGTTCGTTATCGTGCTGTTACTCGTGCGGCAAAAGAGCTTTCAATTCCTGTTCGAGGGTATGCTCTCTCTCTTTCTCTCTCTCTCTGTGTCTGTGATAAGAAACAGAAACTTTATTAAGTAACCGAAACATGAGAGCTAGCTTGGCCTTCCAAATCAACAGATGGGTTAAAAAAATGAAAAAGATGGTTTGGCAATATTAATGTAGGATTTACGTGAAAAACTTTCTCAGCTGCCTCTGTCTCTTCTTTCGCTATTTTTCTTTGCCTTGTAGGCTATTTCTGTATAATATTATATTAGTTCCAGCTACCCTATGCAAGCATTTTCCTACATGATCTCTGTATTCCCTCTGCCAGGGCATGTTTCCTTTACAATGAAATTTTAAAAAGGAAATGATAGGCCACAAACATCTGCTATCGTTTGTTTCTTGGCACATGTTCTGATGCATTGTGGCTGAACACTTTGAGGATCACAAATGAAAGCTCAAGCTTTCCGTTGCACTAGCTGATTCATATTCTCATCCTTACGTCTCTCTTTGGTTTCCAACCCCTCGTGCTATCTTGTTACTTACAGAAAATGTATTTAGCAAAAAAAATACAAATATGGGAGATAATAGTGCGGGCCATGATATGACAAGGCCATGGAACACTCTCAAGGACTTGATTTTAGTAGGGTTCTTTTTTTCTCTTTTCATTATGTTAGGAGTCAAGTTCTCATGTAAGAGGTTCAACATAACATGAAGGAGAAGGATCAGATGTTTAGATCTTATTGCCAAGGCACATGCCTTCCCAAATAGGATTAGGCAATTTGAGATCTTGATGCTTTCTGCACCCAATACTTCCTTGAGGTTCAACTCAAAGTGGCAGAACTAAACTTTCACTGGAATTTGGATTATGAACTCTCTATGAGTTAGACAAAAGTACCGTTCAACCTCTTGCTTCTATGTTTGTATGCATCATTATCCTTTTGGTGGTGATCTTACTTTAATACTTCTTTGAAGACATAAAGGAAGGAACATTTATTTTATTTTCTGTGCGCTGGTTCTTTTACGAATTAACGTGTTGTTTTTAACGTTGATAGGTATGTCTCATGTGCCATTGGATGTCCAGTGGAGGGAGCAATTCCTCCATCAAGAGTGGCATATGTAGCAAAAGAACTTTACAACATGGGCTGCTTTGAAATTTCTCTTGGTGACACAATTGGGGTTGGTACACCTGGTAACATTTTGAACTTTGTACTTTGATTAACAAATTACTTTTGTCCTACAAAACATATTACTTCCCTGTTTCTATTAGGTTTAAGTCTTTATGAATACTTCCCATCTAAATCAATAGGAGTTAGTTGATGAATCAAGTTTTCCTGTGTTTGGGTCTTTATGGTTACTTCTGTTAGGAATAGGTTTACTTCCCTATTCCTATTAGATGTAGGTCTTTATAAATACTTCCCATGTAATTCAATGGGAGTTAGTTGATGAATCAAAGTTTTCTTGTTTGCCTTCCTGCTATGGGAATTCTGGTGTGAAGTCCCTGGAGTGAATCCCTATCCTACATTAGGAAAGCTGATAAAAAAAATTATAGGATGAGACAGAAATACGTGTTGACTTCAAATAAAGGTCATTACTCTCCAAGGCCTCTAAAGATGGGTGTTCATTTATGGAGTGACATTTTTCCTTTCAACCAAAATATGAAGTTTCATATGCCCAGATAATCATTGTTAGTATATATATATATATATATATATATATATATATATATATATATATTTTTTTTTTTTTCTGTCATACCCCAAATGGCCTTGTACTTATTATATGTTTTTTACCTTCCTTCGACACAGGGACGGTTGTCCCCATGCTTGAAGCTGTGATCGCTGTTGTTCCTGTTGAGAAGCTTGCTGTTCACTTCCATGACACCTATGGGCAATCTCTTTCAAACATTCTTGTATCTCTTCAAGTAAGCCATCTTTAACATGTCAAAATTGGTTCAAGTCGCATTTTTATTTTATCTTTTCGTAAGAAACAGAACAATGTTTTGAATATAATTAGTATGCACAAGTAGACCACAATGAATAATTTGTCTACTGAAGACACTTTCATCCAATTAAGCAGCCTAGCTACCAGTCCACATCAACCGTTTTCAAAATTAATTTTGTTTCTTTCCAACACCACCCAAAGGACAACTAATAGCATACACTACAATTCCACAAAACTTTTCCCTTTCGTTCCCCTTGTGTGCAATGCTTTCTCAATGAAAAGAGGAATGCCTGAAATGCACCCACAAAAAATTAACTTCCCCACATCTCGTGGCAAAGCTGTAAAGAAATTGATTAATGGAGAAATTTTTTTTATTGGTATCCTAAACCTCTCTTTGTGCATCATTACACCAGTGGAGATATAGACAAACAGTAGACACCCTCCTTTGAATAATCACTAATATTACCCTAACATGAGCAATGGTCAAGCTAAAATTTGCTGTACATTAAGTTTAAAGAACACCTCATACAATTAATGTTGTACGCATTTATTTGCGTGCAAAAGTAATACCAAATACTCCTAAAATTTACCTAAAAAATACAAATCAGTGATCATGTTTCTTTTTTGTTTGTAATTCTTTAGAACATTAGTTGCAATCTTACTCCTGTTTTACCTTACTTTTCCCTCCATTGGGACTTGTTTCCTTGTTTAGTTTTAAGGAATAGATTAGGTGTTTTGAAGTAATTGTGATATTTCATAACAAGAAAGCAAAAAATGAAAAGGGTTTTCACCAAGGACTTTCCAAGGCCTATTGTTTTTTTTTTCCTTCATTTTTCAATCAGGAACAAGGTAGATGTGTTACAATAAACGTGTAAACCCTAATATTTTCTTTTGAACAGATGGGGATTAGCATAGTGGATTCCTCTATTGCGGGTTTGGGTGGGTGTCCGTATGCTAAGGGAGCTTCAGGTAACGTTGCCACTGAAGATGTTGTATACATGCTTAACGGACTTGGTGTCAAAACCAATGTGGATTTGGCGAAACTCTTGATCGCTGGGGACTTCATCAGCAAGCATTTGGGCCGCCCCTCTGGTTCAAAGACTGCCGTAGCTTTGAGCCGAGTTACAGCCGATGCCTCTAAGATATAAGATAGCTATTTCAGGAGTTATTCAAGAGGAAAGAAGGGTGCTTTGTTCTTACATGGAATGCCCATGATCTTCACGCTGCGCCACAGTAGGAATAAACACTTTTAAGTCTTGGATACAATAATTAATTTTTCAAAGGCACATCATATTGTGTTCAATATGAAGTTTCCATCTTTGGTTGTATAAAGTTTAAAAACGTGCGGAGGATTTCTTCTGTTAGAAAATAATAGATACAAAATCTTCCTTGTAATCTTTTTTCTGCTTAAAAAATGATATATATTTATATATATACAGTCTCTTTTTATGGAGAGATTTCTCAAATAAAATGAGGGGGATCCTACGATATTTTTTTTCAACAATCCCAACCATCTATTTTTTAAGTTTACATTCATAGATCATCCTTGCAAAAAATTAGACAAATTGGAAACTGTTCTGACATATACTTGTGTCCTACAAAATCAATGAACACGGTGCTTCAAGAAAGTATTAAAATTTTAATAATTCAAGAGTGGTCAATGATAACGGATTCAAGTAATTTCTTGTATAGATGATCTTTGAATGAAAATCTAGAAAAATAGACCGTTTGGATTAGTGAAATACAATATGGAGTGGGCCCTACAAGGGTGGGGCCCACCATACATTGTATTTTATTAATCCAAACCGTCTACTTTTAGATAATCATTCAAAGATCATCTCTACAAAAAAATTACTTGAATTCGATATCATTTGACCACCCAATTGAGTTATTGAAATATTTGTACTTTCTTGAAACACCGTATTCATCGATTTTGTAGGATACAATTGGATGTCGAAAACGTTTTCGATTTGTCTAATTTTTGTAAGGATGATCTATGAATGTAGACTTAAAAATAAATGTTTTGGATTGCTGAAAAAAAAATTTGTAGGAGACGTGTGTCCCTCAATAGAAGGGACTGTATATATATATATATATATATACGAGTTCGTAGACAGGCGGCACGCTCAAATCCAAGTTGTGACGAGTTCATAAAGGTCAGAAAACTGAAAGGACGTATGGGTAATTTCAAAATTTTTCAAAAACCCTAAATACCCGTCTCTCTCTCTCTCTCTCTCTCTCTCTCTCTCTCTCCCGACAGTTTCTCTCTCCTCTTTGCAACACCGGTCGTTCAGACGGCTATTTTGTCATCGTCAGACCACCAAATCGCATGAGACCACTTTCAAAATCTTCCTCTCTCTCTCTCTCTCTCTCTCTCTCTCTCTCTCTCTCTCCCCCCCAGCCCACCCCATTTCTCCGATCGTAAACCCGGCGTTTGGCGATGGCGTCAACTGGAAAACTCGGTAGAAACTGCCACCATTGCTAGTGACGTTTCCGGCCACCTCGAGCCACGCCACCACTTGGAACAAGTAGCTCTCTCCTCCTTCTTGCTTTCCCCTAGGTTACGCGACTCTATTGGTGGTTGTCGCCACCGTTTTGAGGTCAGGAAGTTCCAGCCAAAATCTTACGGTTTCGGCTTTGATTCGGCTAGCTCCGGCCACTTTCAGGCTGTGGTCCAAGAACCAAAAATGCTCCCCTTGGTAGTCTGAACGTGTTGGTATAAGTATTGTAGGGTGTTTTGAGAAATTTCCGTCACTGAAATTTTTTCAAAACACCCAAACTCTGCCCGCCGAGGGTGGCGGCTCGTGGGCCACTGTGTGGCGGCCCACTACATCCTAAAATGTTCCCCTTATCGTTCTAAGACAGTATGCTCAGATTTGGAATTGGTTACCGTTTGACAGTCAAATGGATATTGCACCGATTATGCAATATCCGGGTTCGATAGGTTCGAACAGTTCGATCTGTCCCAATTTCAAATATGTTGTTCTCTGTACCTCTAGGATCGTGTAGGAACTCACGGATCGAGAATCGGAGTCCTGGATACTTTGAATCAATGATTTTTGGTTTAGGCAAAACGATTGCCATATGATGGTGTGATTGGCTTAGTTCTGACAGCTCGATCGAGACCAAACTTCCAGGGCGTGTTTAGTAAACCTTGTTGAACTTGTAGGGACTTTTGGATCAAAAATCGATGATCGTGGGATTCGCGGGCCTAGTTGACCAATATGGAAAGTTTAAATGCTCTGTTGACCATGAGTCTTTCGGGACTGTCTCGTCCTTCGGGAAGTACTAGAATAACTTTATAAACCCCCTTAAAGGTTACGCACACTTTGAGACCCGGGAACTTGAGTGTTGAGTTAAAATTCATTGTTGGGTACGCTTATTATTTAGATCTGCTTATGCTCCTGAGTGAGGTACCCACACTTCGCGTACTCCATAGGGAGAGCCCTCTCAGGGTAAGCTATGTGTCTGTTTTAATGATCATTATTTTCTAGGATGGAATGTTATGCGTATATAAAATGTCATGTGTATATATGATTATCTTGACTATTGGGATTATGAACTCTTATTGTAGTTTTAATTGTGGATTATGGTATTTTGTGGTTATTAGATTTTATATTGATATTTGAAGTTTATGAAATATTTAAAGTTGTGGAATATATGATTATGGGATACTTGATTGAATGGTTGTGAAAGCAAGTCTTGGGACTCGACTATGATTATTAGGCAGTGAATGGACAATTGTTTTAAATGTGCATTGCTTTCGGAATATTGGAATGTATGTATATATGTATGTGTTTATTTGTGATATAAATTGGGTTATGAGGATGGTATGAATTGATGCATGATTTGATGTTGAATGATGATATTTTCTATGCGAGCTTGGATTCGAATTTGATGGTGGAAACATGAATGGTTTGGAAATTAGTATTTGGTTAATGGAGTTATGCAAATGTGCTATTGGATTGGTTTCGGCTTTTACACTGTCACTTGAGAATTATAGAGAATACATAGTTATTATTAGTATGGTTATTATTAAAGTACATGGATTGGGTGATATGGGGTTCGATTATGAAAGTATTTTATGGAAATTGCATGTGTAAGCAAGTTTTGATTATTATTTGAATGATATTTTGGGTCTTTATGGAATTTATGCTTTTGAGTGTGTGCCTTGTCTAATTTGGAGTTGTAGATGAATCTAAATTTAATCGTTGGTATTACTTTAAATAATCGTATATTTCATAAGCTAGAACGTTTTAGAAATTGTTTGGTTATGAGGCCGGAGGCCTGTTTGTTTGTTGTGTGTAACGTACTTTGTGCATGTTGAAGTTTAGAAATTATTAAACTACATTTTTGACAGGCCAAAAATTTTGGTAAGGTCCGTATTTCAGGGGAGACTCTGCTGAAATTTCGGCAGAAAGTCTTGTCCCTCTTTTCCTTGATTTGGAAAAGAGGTTATAACGTTAGTAAGTGAGTCCGGCATCAGGTTGATGTCGGAGACATTATAGGATTCGTCGCTATTTACTATTACTTTTACTGACGTGGTATATTTGTTAATACGGCTCAATTTATGAATACACCGCCGTGGTCAATTTGAATAACACTCTCTCTTTACGAATAAACCCCTGGATGTAAAGATAAATTAGGGCTTTCTTCACCTTTAAATCTCTGAAGGTACGGATTTGAGTGGGAGGCAATAATTTGGAAGTTGATGTGTGTGTGTGTTTCTCTCTCACCTCTCTGAAGGTCCAAAATATTGATGACACACACATCATTTACTTCCAAAATATTGTCTTTCTCATGTTGGTGGTTCGATTGTGATGAGGAACATAGCTCCCACTAGTAAGATTTCATATCTCTTGGGTTTGCATTTCTTTCAAGATTTAATTTAGTAAAAAAGCCTAAAATTATAACTCATATGACGGTTTTCTATATAAACCGTCGTGGTTTTACTCTGTACTTGTCATTTTGTTGATCTACCATCGTAGGCTACTAAAACCTAGAAATTAAATCTAAAAAAAAATACAAATTTAAGATGACGTTATTAAGAAAGAACGGTCGTATACAAAAAATAGATGGCGGTACATTTGACTTAACGACGTGGGAATACAATTTTAACGACGCTATAACTAAAGAAACCGTCATGGTTTGTAGAAACAATCCACCGCTATATTCTAAATAACTGCCCTAGTATGTATTTAAAACAACGCTAGGATAGTAGAAACCGACATGGTTGATTACGATTATACATGATAAAAGTTTCCTTTTACTACCGTGGTATATTAGGTTAATACTTTGCTTAATAAAAAATAGGCGCCGTGGATTTTTTAATATTAAACGATGCAATTTATAGAAGGACCTCCATGGTTAATAAAGATTATTTGTATAAATTCGGTCTCTTCACGTGTTGTTTCACTTTCAGTTTTCACTTAGGGTTCCAACTTGAAATAAAGTGGCATTCTTCTGGCCCTAGGCGGCCAAATTTTCAGTTTAGACCCTTACATGCCGTCCTCACTTCAGGCCTTAGCTCTCTCTCACCTCTCTGGAGGCAATAATTTGGATGTTCACGATGTATATGTTTTGGTATATCTCAAAGACACCAAAACACACACATCGTTAACTTTCAAAAAATTGTCTTTCTCAAAAAATCGTCAGTTCAGTCCGGGTTTGGTTTAAAGGCAAATAGTTTGGATTTTGATGTGTATGTGCCTTTGTGTATCTAAAAGACACAAAGACACATACGTCATCAACGTCTAAAATATTGTCTTTCTCACATTGGTGGTTAGATTATGATGAGGAACATAGCTCCCACTCGTAAGATTTCATATCTCTTGGGATCTCATTTTAATTTCTCTGTGAAGACGGTTTTCTATATAAATCGTCGTGGTTTTTCTCAATTCTTGTCATTTTGTTGATCTACCGTCCTAGGCTACCAAAATCCAAGGAATTTTTTATTATTAAAAAAGCAATAAAAATTAAGACGGCGGTTTATAGATAAGGGCAATCGTGTAAAATAAATAAATACGAGGGTACTTTTCACTTAATGACGTGATAAAATAATATTATACGACAATCATTGAACAAACCGACGTGGTTATTACTAACTTATACCGACCTTCGTCATGTACTAACTTAATACGTCTTGATATAGTAAAAATACGACGTGGATATTATTGAATTTAGACGTTGTTATCTACTCTTTTGGTGTCGTGGTTCTCTACTACTTTATATGACAGTAGTGTTATAGATACCGTCGTAGTACACTCTCACATAATATGTCGATAATTTTATCTTTACCATCGTGGTACATGGCTTTAATACGGCACTGTTTTGTAATATACCAAAGTGGATTGCATTAAAATTATACAAGCTGATTAAAAACAATTGGTCTTGTTTATTTAGGAGTTAACACAACGACTGTTTTGGTAAACTGTCGCCTTTACTTTCTACATCGGTGGCTTCATACCTTATGTTGTTGTTTTTGGGGTCAGAGTTTAAGTCTGAAGAAAACATGTTTAATAAGACGACGTTTTTTTAGTTGGGTGCGTCGTGTTTTAGAAATACCCAAGCGGATCTAGATTTTTTAGGTTTTTAAGTTACTTATCCATGACAGTTTTTTGTTACTTTCGTCTTTCTAAACACACGATGGTATTTTGTTCTACCATCGTTGTTTTTTGGTCGTCTTTTTTCTTTTTTGTAGTAGTGGTTGGACTTTCCGGCGTACGGTAAAGATCCGAGAACCTTTGGTCAGGTGTGTCGTAGGCCCTTGGTGGGGCAATCTGCGCATGTAGGACTTAGTTCAGCCGCACGAGTATTGAGGATTCTACTGTGTGTGTCTGGAAACCCAATCCACCGGTTGGATGGCTCGTTCCCTAGCCACATAGTCAATTGAGGATTCTTCCATGTGGTCTAGTTACACAATCCCCGTGTTGGATTGTTTTCCCCCGGTACATGATGTGCATTATGATATGTACCTCCCCGGCACTTGGATATTTGGATATGTTGGAAGTCGAGCACCCTTGTTTGGTAGGCCCTTGGCAGGGCAGTGTACATTTAGGATTTAGTATAGCCGCAGGAGTATTGAGGATTCTCCTGTACGTGTCTGGGAGGCCAGTCGACCGGTTGGACGGCTCGTTCCCTAGCCACATGGTAATTGAGGATTCTTCCATGTGGTCTAGTCAAACAATCCCCCGGTAAGATTGTTTTCCCCTGGTACATGATGATGGTGTGGGGTGTGTGTGTGTATGTGTGTGTGTGTGTGTGTGTGTCTATATATATATTTATATATGTGGGAAAATATGTGGATTCGTTTCTGGGTTGGGGTTTCTTGAGCATGTGCATGGTGAGTGCTCTGCACAGGTGCGATCATTGTTATGATGTTTAGACAGTGTTGTTTTGCAATATACACCTTGGATAGGGTATGGTTGTAGGAAATAAATGATTTTGGAGAAGTAATTTGAGTTTAAGAGTAGATGGTTAGTTTTAAAAGAGTTATGCATAGTACATGTGAGTTTTTACAGGGAAATGGTTTTGAGTTATGAATCGTGGGAAGAAAGGAATTTATAAAATGTTTAGTTATATGCCTTGAGGAAATTGAAGTTGAGAATGAATGTAAATTTAATTGTTGGTTTTACTTGGACAATATCTGTATATTTTTCGAATTGTGATCCTTTTTAGTCGAAGAACTATGTGTGGCTTGATCCCTCTTTAAGGGGTATGTAGGCAACCTGGGTTAACCTAGGTGCAGCTGCAAATTGATTTGTTTGAGTTTTGTTTGATGTGTTATAGTACATTGTATTAAAGAATTGTTTATGAGGCCGGAGGCCCATTTTGTAATTTGTGTGTGTTGGCAGTTGGTTGTTATTCTGTTGTCTTTGACACGTGTAAAATTTGGTAAAGTCCATTTTTTCAGGGGAGACTGCCGAAATTTCGGTAGGAGTCTCGACCCCCCTTTTTTCCTTAGTTTCGGAGAAGGGGACTATTTTTGTAAGTGGGCCCATCATCGATTAGATGTCGGAACAACTATGGGGTCCGTCACGAATTTCGAGGGAGAATCCGGATTGGATCCCGTCATATATATTATTAGAATTTCATTGTTCAAATAAAATTAAGTTTTAAAGTCTCAGAAAATGAGTGTGGGTATAAATATCCTTGTGGATGCACATAATTGTTAGTCTATATGAATGTAGGGTTGAGAAGTAATGCTAGAATGATTTGATTGGATGATAATGAATGGAATAAGAGTTTTTATACCAAACATCTAATTTAAACTTAGATTAATTAGTATAAGGTCAATAAAATCTTATAATAAATTATTTTTGGCAGTAGATGTGAATTAGGTCAGTTGGTCAGGGCAGTGAGTCCATCTTCTAAGTTCAAATACCCCCTCGGCAGATTAGTTTAGAATTATTTAAATCATTGTTTGTATAGAATTAAAAAAATTATTTTACGGGCAATTAAAAACGAATGTTGCTATTTCCACCCCGTGTCCTATTTTCCCACCCTCTTATCTTCCTATCCACCATGTAAATTTGAAAAAACACAATCATGTCTTTCCACCCACTATTATTCCTAAAATACCCTTCAATTATGGTCACCCACCTTTGGATATAATCTAGTTTAAAAATCAAGAGAGCTTTGGTTTATAGTCATTATGGAGTTTAATATTGTGACAGATAGTGCACTAATTTCATCATCTGGATGAGGCCAACTATAGGTAGGCATGGGAATGAGGGTTCAAAAAACTTGCCTTCTCAGCTAAACTAGAAACCAGTGGCCCAAGCTTCTTCAAACTCAAAGACTCGTCCAATTTACGAAAAACCTTACTAAGAAAACACACATGCAAATTCAATTCCAATTCCCATTTCAATTTTCATTTCCTTAATTAGGGATGACAATTTTTTGGGTGGGCAATGGCGGACTCAAGAATTTTTATAAGGATAAGCTAAATTTTATTTTTATTTTTATAGGAGACATATTGTTAGCCTTTTTTTCTTTTGAAACAAAAATGTAAATAAAATTTTATAAATCAAACAAGGCCACATTACAAGCAAATATAACAAAAAGAAGTACAAAATATAAATAAATATCAAATCAAACACATTGTTCAACTACTTAGCTTGGAAGATTGAGAATGGTTTGAGAACTGGATTTAAGAAAGGATTTGGGAAATGGTTTCATGACATATTCAAGAAATGTTTTCAAACCCTCCATGGGTACCCTAGTTGTTGTCTTTGGAAATATTGTTGCCTTTCGGAGTATTGGTTGCCTTCGAATGAGTCTACGAGCGTATGATATTGGCCCACAAGTCTCGGGGATGCCCAAACAGTGTGGTGCTAGGATTTGCGTCTCAGGCTGACCACGTGTCCCCCTGATTCTGCAAGGATTTGCGTCTCGGGCTGACCTTGTGTCCCCTGATTCTGCAAGGTTGTGCTACACATGTGGAGTGGTTAGTTCCACATGTGTGATACTTGGAATTGACGGATTACTATTGGAATTGACGGATTATATGGGGTACACCTAGGTGTATTTTCAGTTTTGAGATGTTTTATATTAAATTTGAGGATTTATCTCGGGTTGATTAAATTTTAGTTTTAATGTTAATTGTTGATTTATCTGTTCATATGAGTTATGTATTTATGGAATCTCGTCTTCCTGTATGAATATATAGATATATATATATATATATATACATTGGAATACCTTCCTCCTGAAATTAGGGAATCTTTTCAAATGAAATTTTGCAAATGGAATAAAAACCATCCTAATCAAAGGACCTTATTCATGTAATTCATGATAGTGTATGAACTACCATGGATATTAAAATGGGAATATGTTATTTCGGAGGATGTTGATGAGGAATGGACTTATATTCCAAATTTAAGACGGTGGGATAAATTCATTTATTTCACTAGGGATGACCTGGCTTCCACCAAGATTGTCCCAGCTCTTATCCCATCCCCTGACTCTGCTGCTGCTCAACCTTTGGTCACTTCTTCTAATCTGAGTGTTTCCCAAAGACTGCAACTATAGATAGACCAACTAGGATCATCATCTTCTAAAGAAGACTTGAAAAAGAAAGTCCTCGAGGTTCTCGATTTGGATCACGAATCTATGGCTTCAGCATCTGCCACCCAGCCTGAAGATGAGGTGGACCCTTTTGCTAATGAAGACATGCTAGACAATTTCCATCCGGAGCTTTATGGTGGGCCTCAGTAATATTCTGTCTGATAAGAGACAATTTGTAAAATTGTAATTTTTGCTTTCTTGTTGTTTTACTTTACTTTTCCTCTGGTTAAAGCAAGATTCTTCTGCTTTCACTTTTGTAAAAGTCTGCTTTTTTCTTTTTGACTGCTTGCAGGAAAGTTCAGCGAGAATCCTCAAAGTGAAGATGCCGCTCTACTGTAGGCTGCTTTGTGACTTCTTGTCTTTATTTGACACCACAACAGTCTCGAGGCTTTAAAAGGAGGACCTCTCCTCAGTTACAAATCATCGAAAAAATTATCTCCTCCAGAAATAAACTTTGTACTTTTGAGTGTTTGAGTGTTTTATATTCCAAGTGCTGCTTCTGTGAAGCTTCTGTTAAGCACTACTGCTCTTATGCTTTTATGTAAGTTTGCTAAATATTAATGTTATCGTTTATATTGTTTATAATTTCGTTGTATTCTTATCCCTGGTTTTGGCTTTGTATGTTTGAATTTCTAATAATTATTCTGTTTATTCTCTACATTTCTACACTACCTTCCGCGCATAAATTAAAGCAAAAAATTGATTAAAATTTGCTCTTAAGAGGCTGGGCCAATACCTGGTATCAGAGCCTAAAGTCCCTAGAAGAGTTGTTAGTTTGAAGGTTTTCTGTCAAGTTTCCTTTACTCACTAGTCATCGAGTTGTCCAGCTGTCGGATAGACTCGTTGGCCGTTGCCAGAAAGGCGTAAGGCGTTGAAGAGACCTAGGCAGGGACTAGCAACCTTGAATTAGGAGGAGAACAGAAGGAAAGCATAAAACCTGGACTATTAAAATGGCAAGCCTTAGGAGAATCTTGCCTACCCGTTCTTTTGGAGATGCAGGCGCTACTAGCAGTTCTAGCCATAGAACACTAAGGGTGAAAAACTCTCAAGAAATAACCATCACTGATATCTACTATAAAGGATCTTTCAAGTTTAGATCTGATTATGCAATAAAAATAGATAAACAAGAAGATTTTGTCATTGATAAAAATGATAGTTTCCAGCTATTTACTCAGCATCAAATCGACCAGCATCTGGATAGAAAATATAACCATTTGCACATAGGCTTGGTGCAGGTAGCGGTGAAACCACTTACCAGAATAGGATTGCCCAGTTCAATCTTGCTATGTGTAAGAGATGGAAGACATAGAAAGTTCACAGATGCCTTGTTAGGAATAGTCGAGTCAACCTTAGGGGAAGGCCCGATATATTTTAACTGTTTTCCAAACTTTTCTGTTGCACTTTCTGATATAAATGTCTTAAAAGCCTTAACGTTGAATATTCAAAGCCTTAACGTTGAATATTCAAATTCAGGGTTACGATATTGACCCAGGATCCCAAAATCTAGCAATCATTTACAGGGTTTCATATAAGGTTATGAACACTGTCTGTCCCAAAGCTAAAGACTTAGACAGTAAAGGTGAAACTACCTTGTTCCAAACCAACCTTGAAAAGTCAAACGTGGCAGTCTGAAAAATGATAAAGTGGAGTGATATAACTCTACTAGAAAAATGGATTTTGGATGAAGTAGCCCCAAAAAAGACCCTCGAAAATCAGGAGCCTACATGAATCTCGCAATTCGCTGATGGAGAGGTAGAAATACAATTCTTCAGTGCTAGAAGAACTAGAATTGATTTGGCACCCTCTAGATCTAACCTAGAACCACACAGATCAAGCACCTCCTCTGATAGAGCTTATGATCTAGAATATGAAAGAATGGTTCTAGCAGGACTTAGGAGAACTCAAGAACAAATACAGAGGCCAGCTTATAGGTTCGAGCAAACCATTCCAGACCTAGGTTTTAGAAGGAATCCGCCTAAACATGAACCAACATTTTCAGATGTAAAATTTGAAATAAATATGATAAAATCTTTTGAAATCAAACATGAAAAATTAAAAGAGATGATCTGAGTATTGAAAATGTTGATAAAAGAATTTGGCTTGAAATAGGCTTTAGGAAGGATAGGCAAGACCATCTCTGGAAAGCCCACACTGCTTTCATGAAAGAAAAGAAATTCAACAGTTTTTTTTTTTTGCTTGGTTAGATTGGTGTGCTAAAAAATATAACATTCCTGAATATAGGAATAATATAGAAATGATAGGAAGCCCATTCTCGACTTATACTTCCAAAGAAGGAAAGTCAGCCAAAGCCATACATCCACCCGAGATGGTGATAAAACAAGAGGACGTAATTGTAGCTCCCTACAAAGAAACCACTTTCCTTGAGGATAGTGCCAATAATTTCTGCACAGCTAGTAAAGAAGATGTAGGTGCGGTCATTCAGCAGAATAACTACACCAACCTGTTTTTGCAATCTTTAGGAAAGCAAGTCACCAGGATTGAAACATAAGTTTCAATGAAGGAATAGAAATCCAAACCAAGACCCTCAGAAACTAAAAAAATAAGGAAGTAAGTCAAGCATTCTTTAAACCACCTCCTGCCTTAGATAATAAAAACTTTAAGATGGGAAGGACCTTGTCTGAAGAAGAAAACTTTGTTGACGTCTTGGCCAAAAAATTATCAGGGTTAAATTTGTCAGATAAAGGAAAGGGTCCTCAAGTGTCGGTTCTCACTGAGGGGGAAATAGATAACCTTGAAACAATGTTTAAAGAAGAACAACCTGAAATAAATAGGTTAATGACTGAAAAAAGATTTACTCAAACTGCTAAAACTACTACCCTAGACCCACACCAGTAGATTTACAGTTTGAGGAAGATGGAATGTGGAATTCCGCTCAGTATGACGGAAGCTACATAGTTGAATGGAATATTGATGGTCTGACAGAGTATCAGATCATTAATACAATGAAACATATGATGATGTACGCTACAGCCTCTAAGATAAAAGGAAATGGAGATAGAAGGGTGGCTGAAGCTATTATTGCAGGTTTTGTCCGTCAATTGAAAGGATGGTGGGATTTCCATCTAAGCGACTCGGCTAGGACCCAAATCTTAAATACTCATGTGGCTATTGGGCAACAAAGTGTACAGGATCCAGCAACTAGAGTCATTAAAAGTGAAAATGTTTACTAGGAAGATGCGGTAAATTCATTAATTTACACAATCACCCTACATTTTGTAGGAACTATAGAACTATAGCATGATAGGTCTAGAGCCTTAGAAATACGAGTCTAAGTCTGAGCCTAAGAAACCGTATATGACCTTTAAAAAAAGAAAATACGCAGGAGAAACTAGTAAGAAGTCTAGTAAAGGAAAGAAAGGTGCGGTCCCAACATGCTATAAATGACAGGACCCGACCCAATTTCCACTTTGGAATTCGAGCCAAGTCCTGTGCGTGTCCGACACCTGGCGAAGGTCGGGCACAAAAGACCTTTTTACCCTTCTTACTTCAATTTCTCTTTAAAATTTCCTTAGACTTCTGCCGAAAATTCGGCAGAGTCTCCCCTGTATTTTTGACTAATCCCAAAATTTTTCACCTGTCAAACAATTTCAAATATTTCCTCCCAACTGCCAGAATGTTTCCAGTAATCAATTTCAACTCTAATCACTAAATTTTCAACTAGATATCAGAGCGTTTTCTAGGTCCTTCAGGGTTGTGAGGATTGCTTACAACATTATACCTGGCTTTGAGGCACGGAAGCTATGAATGGCCCGGTGGTGGATTCCGCATACTTCTACGGCCTGGGGGCGAAAAACAGGTTGAAAATGTGAGTGGACAAAAATAATGTTCTTCAAAACAATTTTCATAAACATAATATCCCCCATGAAAAAAATAGTTAAATAAAACTGAATACGTACTCTTTTGCATCAAGCATATTCAACTCAAGGCATTCTATATCAGTCATATTCAAGCTCGAAAGTTTCATACAAAACCACTGAAATCAAAGCTTGCATAAAAATGCTGAAATCAAACGTGTATAAAAACTCTGTACTCAAACCTTGCATAACTGAACAAATATAAAGGTATCTATGCCTAAAAAATCAGAAAAGCTGATATAAAATAACTAAAAATCATCATTAAATAAAAGAAACTCAAAATTCTTCGAAAATACCACCAATTTGTACCCCTGTCATATCCGTCAATTCCCTGGCAGGTCTCGGGCGTCACACAGGCTACCCGAGCCGCAAACTGGCGAAATCAGGGGACTATGATCGGCCTGTCCCGCCGGCAGATTCCTCGATGACACCAAGTCAACTCGAGTCGCTCTGGCAGGATGCAGGGGACCGTAGTCAGCCTGATCCGCAATCCTGGCAGGTCTCGGGGACACAGAGTCAGCCGAGCCGCAATCCTGGCAGGTCTCGGGACACCAAGTCTGCCGAGCCGCAAATCCTGGCACTCACGGTCCGAGCGTCCCCGAAACTCGTGAGGCAAAGTCAAGTGCACTGACTGAACTATAATCAGACTGGATGTCCGTAGACATCGGTCCGACTCTGGGTAATCACCATAAAAAAAAAACGGGTACGAGGTGGTTTTAAAATAAATTCCTTTAAAAAGAAATATCTGAATAATAACTGTAAAACTCAAGTCGTGCTGCGGTCTCAACTGATTCGAAACTCAAACTCTGTTTCTATAACTGGTAAATAAGCAGCACCGACTTATAGAACTATTACTGTAATAATCGTGTTCGGAACCATAATAAAACATACTCAAGATCAAATAAGGAAATTTATTCGAATAAACTCATTTATAAAAACTCTTTTATATAAAATCAAAATAAAATCACTTATAAAATCTTATTTATGGAAATCCTCTATATAACTCATTTATAAAATAATTTACGAAAGAAAGTCCACTCACAGATGGTCCGAGCTAAATCGACCCTTTGAAGGTTTCTCCTGCTGGTCGGCTGGACCTCTGATGCCTGATTACCCATGAATAATAAATCAGTAAACCGCTGAATAAAAGAATTAAATTAAACACCCTGCCCCCGGCTCCTAGAAGTACGTGCCTTTCAATTCAAATTACTCCTATGCCCACATTAGCCTTTTTCAAACGCTTGGAACAGTTTTAAAGGGTCCGACGCTCAACTAAGCGATACACTGCCCGATCGGCCGACCCGGGACCCCGTGGGTCCACGATCTCCAATAACCAATCTGGGCTTCCCTGAAGGTTCCTTACAGAGAGGGAACCATGTTCTGCGAGTTTGGTCCAAATCGGACGGTCGGATTGGCCAAAATCGCATTATCGCTTAAAATCCAAACCCTAGCCCCAGGATTCGAGATTTCTTAGTATCCGGGACTCCGATTCGCAATCCGTCGAATCCTACACGATCCTGACATCGTGTATACCGACATATCCAAAATTCAGCGCGATCCGACGATTTAACGACACTGCATCCACGGATCGCGAGATATGGAAAATTCGTTCGGGGCTCAAACGGACTCCGAATCGAGATCCGCGAAATCCCACACGCTCGTGACGACACGAGGGTCACAAATCTGCCCAGAATTACATCGGTACCCTCGCCCACGCGCTCCAGCACGCGCGGGCAGCTTTGGGTGTCCAAAGCGATTTCGGGTGGCCGAAAAATCTCGGAACCAAGACTCCAAACTCCTACCCTAGGTAAAACACCCCATTTGGAGTCACTTTTGTTCTTGGACCACCCCCAAAAAGTGACCATAAATAGTAGTTTCGAAGGGCCGAAGTTTCGGCCAAATTTCAAGTCGAAAATCGAACCCCTTAGAGCTAAAATCGGTCGAAGCCCATATACCCATCAGCTAGAACACGAAAAATAGCTCAAAAACCATACCTTACTCGATTGATTTGGTGGAGAAACGAAGGAGAATTTTGAGCTGGAAGTTCGAGTGGCTTCCAAGGAACCTCCGCCGGAAAACATGGTTTTCCGGCCAGCTCAGGGCGGCCCTGGGGTGGAGGTTGGTCAGGTTGTGACGGCGACATGGAGGCGAAGCCAATATACCCATCAGCTAGAACAAGAAAAATAGCTCAAAAATCATACCTTACTCGATCGATTTGGTGGAGAAACGAAGGAGAATTTTGAGCTGGAAGTTCGGGTGGCTTCGAAGGAACCTCCGCCGGAAAACATGGTTTTCCGGCCAGCTCAGGGCGGCCCTGGGGTGGAGGTTGGTCAGGTTGTGACGGCGACACGGAGGCGGACCCGATGGTACCCACGGCGGAGATCGGCTCGGCCTGTGGTGGCCGGGCCGTCGCCGAGAAGGCGAAGGGTCGCACGGCCCTGTTTCGCGCGAGAGAGAGAGGAAGAGAGAGAAAGTGACGGGGGAGAGAGAGAGAAAGGGGTATAAAAATCTGACTTTTTGGCCAAATTACCGTTTTGCCCTTCGCGGTTTTTAGACCATATCTTCTTCGTTACGGCTCCGATTCGGGTCTACTCCGTGTCTACGAACTCATTTCGCCGCACTCTACGCAGTGGCGTAAGCGGAATTCCCAAATTCTTTCTCGATTAAAAAGCCAAATTTTCCCCCATTAAAATATGCAAGGGCAATTTGGTCTTTTTGCTAAAAGATATTTTCCTTACTTTTCAGATATTTTCTTTCTTTTTAGATATTTTGGTTTGGGTTCTTACAATAAATGTGGAAAAGTTAGACACTATAAATCCGAATGTAAAATGAAAGATAAAATTAGTAACTTAAGCATTAGCGAATAACTTAAGCAACAGCTTTGCCAAATAATGCTTAATTCCTCTAATTCTGAGCAAGATCATGATAACGAACTTGCTCAACTCGAAAATGAAGAATTATTTGAATCTGATACTGAAATTAGTTCAGATAGTGAAAATGAGTGTGCCTATCAATTCAATGATCTCAAAATATGTTTTTTTTAACTAAAGAAGAGAGTCTGATAATAGACTTAATTGACAAAATAGAGGATCTAGAGAAAAAGAAAGAGGCGTTAGAAAGTTATATCTCACTAGCTAAAGTAGGACCAAGTGACTCGCAGCCAGCTACAATTAATGTGAGACAACCAGTTGAAAACTATAGCTTTAAAACTATAGTGAACATGATGAACAATAAAATTCACAAGAAAGAACCTACTCTCAATGATCTTTAGTGTGAAGTTCATGATGTAAAACGAGAACTTAGAGAGTTAAAAAATAGGGTTAGAATTCTAGAACTCTATCGCCTATTTTAGGAAAAAGATACAGAAGAAAAATCGGAGCAATTAGAATTTGAAAATCTAATGGAAGAATTTCAAGAGAAAATAGAACTTGTGAAAGATTCCTTACAAGAAGAACATGTTAGTATTATGAAATTCGTCAATAGCATAGATAGAGTGATAGCTCATAAATGGTACCAATGATAACTGTTGTGGTTGATAGAACCTACAAATTTATAGTTGAAGGGATAATAGATACAAGGGCTGATCTTAACTATATAAATGAGGGAGTAGTACCCACTAGGTATTTCAAGAAGACTACCCAGGTTCTACATACAACCGTTAATAGCCAAAAAATGGGAATTCAATTTAAATTATCTAACGTTGCTGTGCTCAATCAGGGTATTTATTTTGAAACTCCTTTTGTTCTGGTGAAAGGTTTAAACCAGTCTCTTATATTAGGAACACCATTCATTAATATGCTTTACCCTTTTTCTCTCTCTGAAGAAGGAATTAGACCTGAGGTAGAAGGTCAACCTATAATCTTTAGGTTTTCTCAACCACCCAAGCATAAGTATATTAATGAAATCCAAGAATAAATAAAAAGGAAGGAAAACTATCTATACCATTTGAAAGAAGAAATGTAGCATAAGAGAATAGAAGAGCAGCTGCAAAATAGCAAGATAAAAGTAAAAATTGATGAAATCCAAAAGATGTTGGAAAGCCAAGTTTGTGCTGAAATACCCAATGCCTTTTGGAACAGAAAGAGGCACATAATTGAATTACACTATGAGCCTGATTTTGATGAAAAGAAAATCCCAACCAAAGCCAGGCCAATTCAAATGAATGCTAGGCTAATGCAAATTTATAAATATGAAATACAAGATTCATTAAATAAGAATTGAATCAGGAAAAGCTCATCTCCTTGGATTTGTTCCGCTTTTTATGTTGAAAATGCAGCTGAATTAGAAAGAGGAGTACCCAGATTGGTGATAAATTACAAACCTCTAAATAAAGCCATAAAGTGGGTTAGATATCCGATACCTAATAAGAAAGATCTTTTGGACAGACTAAATAAGGCAGTTATCTTTTCTAAATTTGACATGAAATCGGGATATTGGCAAATCCAGATCGCCGAAAAGGACAGGTACAAAACAGCTTTTAATGTCCTTTTTGGACATTACGAATGGAACGTTTTACCTTTTGGATTGAAAAATGCCCCTTCTGAATTTCAAAATATTATGAATGATATATTTAATCCTTACACTGCTTTTTCCATTGTTTATATTGATGATGTTTTAGTCTATTCTAATTCTTTGGAACAGCACTTTAAACATCTGAATATTTTCTTGAAAGTTGTGAAACATGCAGGATTAGTGGTATCGGCAAAGAAAATGAAACTATTTTCTTCAAAAGTTCACTTTTTGGGACATAATATTAATAAGGGACTAATAGTTCCGATTGATAGAGCAATATCCTTTGCTGATAAGTTCCCTAATGAAATTAGGGACAAGCAACAGTTACAAAGATTCTTAGGAAGTCTTAATTACATAAAGGATTTTTATAAAGATTTAGTTCATGATTCAAAATTATTATATCAAAGGTTGAAAAAGAACCCGGTTTCTTGGTCTGATGAACACACTAAAGCTGTTAGGAGATTGAAAGTTAAAGTTAAAGAACTTCCTTGTTTAGCTTTAGCCAACCAAGAAGCCTTTAAAATCGTAGAAACCGATGCTTCAGAAATAGGGTATGGGGGAATATTAAAACAGAGGGTTGATAACTCAGAACAATTAGTTAGGTTCACCTCTGGAGTTTAGAAACCAGCTCAAAAGAATTATTCCACTGTAAAGAAAGAAATGTTAGCCATCGTCCATGCTGTCTCTAAATTTGAAAGTGATCTTTCAAACAAGAAATTTTTGATAAGAGTAGATTGCAAGGCGGCCAAAGACATTTTGTTCAAGGATGTTAAAAATCTAGCATCTAAACAAATTTTTGCAAGATGGCAAGGAATTCTTTATGCTTTCGATTTTGATATTGAATTTATTAAAGGTGAAACTAACGCACTCCCAGACTTTTTAAGTCGAGAATTTTTGCAGGGTGTGAACCAGAAGTTCCGGACAGATGACTCCAAGTAAGAGCTCTTTTGCTCTTACCAAGTCATCCCTTAATGATCCAAAGCCACTGATGTCTTCTTCTCCATATAATAAGGGTAAGGAGAAGCAGATTGCTGACAATCCATTCCGTGAATATATGAATATGTCTGTAGCAATCATTGAAATGAATGATCTAGATAAGCACCCAAATTTTCTGGCTGAAAAATATTTAAGGGATAATCTTCCTCCCTTGAATAAGCCTTGCATTTTGTATGAAACTTTTCTAATTGAAACGAAGTCTGTTAATATCGTTTATTGTTATAGAGGTGAAAATGCCAACACCATAGCATTCTCCAAAATCCAAATCCTAAATGTCATTTCCTTGGAAGAATGGGGCCCTAGCCCTGAAAGGGCCAAAAGATTTATCCATCCTGAAATTAGGCCGTATTCCTATAATTTCTGGGATTATGAAAAGGCATGGGAATATGTTTTATGTTGCAAAAATCAAAAATATTCTGTTTATTCTCTACATTTCTACACTACCTTCCGCGCATAAACTAAAGCAAAAAATTGATTAAAAATTTGCTCTTAAGAGGCCGGGCCAGTACCTTGTATTAGAGCCTAAACCCTAAACCCTATATAAGTTTGAATGGTTTTTGAAACAGTTTTTAAACGGTGGGGTTAGTATGTTCGTATTATGTTTAATAATATTTATTTTTTATCCACTCACATCTTTATTGTTTTGCGCCCCCCTAGACAGTCGACGAGTATTGGACCACCACTTGAGGGCATCTCTTCTTCTGCTAGTCTTCCAATTGTCCTCGTGTAAGATTTCTTCTTGTTGTTGTAGTTTCTCTAGTTGTAAACTTAACTTGACTAGATACTGATATAGCCTAGAATTTTTGTGAGGCCTGTTGTCACAACCTGATTCAAGAATAAGGAATATTCCTGAATCAAGGTGGGAGTCATACTATAGTCATAAGAATAAAACCCTACAACCATGATATGATGAGAAATAGAGCCACAAATAAACACAAATTTACTTAACAACACAGAATCAGAGTCGCAATAGCTCGTAGTTAAATACACACTAAGATCTTTATCAAACAGTTGACTACTTACAAATATTAATTACACAAATCAACAACAAAAGTCTAGTGCTTGTTTGAAACCCGCTTCCTCAAACTTCGCCTTGAATCCTGCATAATCTATTAGGGTATCAGCATTCTAATGCCCAGTAGAGTACCGTCAAACCCCTCAAGGTCAGCTATCGCAGTTAATCAAAGTGTCATGCATCAAACAACACAATATAAATAAATTATGCAATTAAACTAGATAAATAAACTTGTATATGTGGTGATGCCATGAACTCACGACCTTCTAATCCCACTAATTCATACCTTAGGGAAACAAGCCTGTATGTCCCATACCATGCGTTCTACCACTATAACTCCAAATACCCTAAAATATGAACTAGCGCCCATCCGTCCCTTAACCCATTTTTCTTTTGTTTACGAATTTCCCAACTTTCACTTTTCATTAGAGGCCCTACTCCCATCATCTCAATATATTGAAGCCCTACTCCTATCACTTGAATGTATTCCACTTTTTTATTTTTATTTTTAATACTTATATATATCTAAGGCATTCTCCCACCCCTTAGATATACCTCAAAAGACACACATACCAACCCAACACACAACCATAACTATAATGCATATGTAATGCAACTCAAACATTATCAATCTTTGCAAAATAGTAATACAAATAATAACAAAAATATTTCAAGTTTAATCCCATGAATAATAATATTCATCCAATTGTCAAATAATATCCACAGAATAGTATCATTAATACTATTCACCCAACATCATATAATTTTCATTAAACAATGACAATCGTATTCACCTAACATCAAATAATATTCACCAAACAAAACAACAATACTATTCATATTTATAATACTATATATAAACACCAAGATTAAAAGTGATATAGTCTAATAATTGGGGAATCAAGAAACCCTACCTCGGGTCCAACTAGTTAGATTACCGAATTACCCTTCCAATCCTTCGGTTTCCACTCGAGCCTTTCATCCTTCCAATTGCTTCAACACTTAACCATTTTCTTTTCTGCCTCTCACATTTCTTTCTTAATTCTGTCATGGATGTAATAGTAATATCCTCCATCTCCCTTATTTCTAAGTCGTCTCCTCTCTTCTTCTTCTTCTTCTTCTCCTCTCTCTCTCTCTCTCTCTCTCTCTCTCTCTCTCTCTCTCTCTCTCCAACAACTCACCTCCCTTAGCTCTAAAAAAAATTCAGCTTCCTTAAGGAAGATCCCTTAGACTAGGTGAGTCATAACTTTAGGATAGGTGACTCACCACTTTAGACTAGGTGACTCATCCTTTCATAATGGTGAATTTGAAAGCTTGAGTCAAGGGAGGAAGAATGGGAGAAGGGTGGGCTAATGCCTTCCCTGTTTAAAATTCCTTTTTTTTTTTTAATTTTCCCACATAAGGTTATTTTGGTCATTTTGTCCTAAAATTCATAAACGATTTCCTACGTGTTCGTTGAGTCAACTACTATCTGTCTCACTTCAAAATGACTTGATAAAACACCCATAATCATTCTTCGCCAGAATATTATTTTTCACTTAAATATGAAAATCCACTTTGAATTTTTCGAGGTATTACACTTGTGGCCATTCGGATTTACTTGTTTCAATTTGTGGACTTGTCTTGTACATACTAAACGTTTGGGTTTTAAACTGTGCTTCTACATGTGGTGATTTTCGGCTGAGCCTTTTTAGGAGAGACTCTGCTGGTTTCTGGTAAGAGTCTAACCCTAAGGTGGTTTTAATTTGCTTTGGTTTCATTTTAAGAAGGGTAAGTTCGTAATTTGAGCCTTAGGGCAAAGTAAACACTTCTAGGTTTACTTTGCTCTGCCTCTGCATCCTCGAAAAGGGCCAACTTCGAGCTAGTTAGTTCTACCCTTGGGGTTTCTTGCTGCTTATGCGCCAAAGCGATGCTCTCCGCAACTACTTCAGCAGGAATCTCCTCCTACAGATAGACAGAAGTCAGAACAGAAGAATAAAACAAAACAAAATTGCTGTTATAATCAGAGAACAAGACTCACCTCCTCTTCCACTGCCTTTGTTTTTTCTTGGGTTATTTCTTCTTCTCGCTCCTTCTCCTGCTCCACTACCTCAAAAGTCTCTCTCAGCTCTTTATCTGTTCCAAAGGTGTTGGTAGGAGGTGCTACAGATTCTATGGCTACTTATTCTGCCACCGCTCTCTTCCTAAGCCTTTTTGACTTAGTATGAGGAGGAGGAGGACTTTCAGCTGCAAAGAACATACAGTAAATATTAGAACATGAGTTGAATTGAATAAAACATAGCAGAATAGAATCAGAAAAGCTCAAGCTCTCAAGATTTACTTGAAGTTTCAGACTCGACAACACTGTCCTGGGCTAGAGCAGCCTCCTTTCTTTTGTTCCTTCTGGCAGAAGGAGTTGCCTCAACAGTTGGCTGTTCTGCCAATGTTTCACGTTGATCTTCTTCGTCCACAAAGGGGAGCTTCAAGTCTCCAGCAGCTATGACAGAAGTAACTGCACAAAAAGCAAATAAGTCAGAAATCAATCCAGTAGAGAAAGATTGAAAAGACATAATTCATAAGCTTACCAATCACTTCTCCAACCTGGACAGGCTGACCTCCAATATTCTTTGTAATGGAAGGATCTGGTATAGAAAGAACAGAATGTTAAAACCATCACACGTGCAGGATAAAGTACAGAAGGAACGAAGGAAAAGAGGCAGAATTAAGGATCTACCTTCAATCACTTGTGCATTGATGTCCTTGATCATCTGCACCATGAATTGCTTGGCTTCTACCCCCGCGTAGACCATCCAAGAGTCCCAGCCATCAAAGAGCACTTTAAGGGCAGTACTTGAGGCAGGCAGGCCTTGGAATCTGGCTTTCCACCAAGCATCGAACTTGGCAGAACTGCATGAATTACGTACCCAAGATGGATAAAGAGCATCTACACTATTGCTTATCTTGTTCACCGCACACCTGGAGTCTTTATGCACTTCTAGATCATCCAAATCCCTCTAGGAGGTGGCCCGATTGCAACTTCTGTATGATTTGAGAGAAATAAGCTGAGGGCAACCGATTTGTCTTGCGCAGAAGTTAGGATGATGAACTTCTGCCCCCAAATGATAATTTGGAGGCTTTCCACCTCCACGGGGTAGGTCTCTTGGCAGGGTACACTCAGGAATTTCTTCCTGAAGTTTGTCCTGGCAGTTTCTTCTTCTGGCTCATTCTCAAACAACCTGTATCTGGGCTGGGACCAAGGATATGTTCTTCTGATCACCACTTGCCTATGAGTTGCAGATCTCTTAGTGCAATGCCTGAAGAACATCAGGTAGTCCTCAATGGAACGCTTGGGCACTTCTGCCGACATCAGGGGAAGAGCCAGAACTTGGTCTTTAGGCAGAACTATATCTAGAAATCTCAACTCCGGAAAATAGACTTGCAGCCAGATCTGGATCATCCAGAACGCACCAGGAGCAGACAGGTTCAAAGGGTTCTCCAAAGTGGCAATGTGCAGGTTCTTGAACAAATGAGCCAGAGCTGTGGGTCCAAGCCCTACGTCTGTGTGGTTGTACAGAGCTTCATCCAGATGTCTGCACTCAAGCAGAACTGCCGACGAGCGGTTTGGGAAAATAAACCCGTTTAGCCAGTATAAGAGGAACAAAATGTGCTGGTGATCCTTGTCTTTCTCGGTACTAAATTTCTTTAGGTAGTTGGAGAAAGAGCAGTTCTGGTTAATAGTGGCTGGAGATATGGTGAAAGGCTTCGCTAGCTTTTCTTGATTCTTCCTCCTATAGTAATCACCAACTGCATCAACAGGTCTTCCATGGGGTCTAAACCCAAAAATCTTTGCCATATCCAACAGAGTTGGAGTTATTGGGCCCAAGTGAAAGTCAAAGTGTTGCTGGCAGAATTCCAGAAACACAGAGCAGCAGCTAGAAGTTTCTCATCCCTGTTTATCGACTGCTTGGACAGAAGAATGACGTCATATATGCCAACCATCTTCCAGTGAGCTCCATACTTGGGGAGGAGCCTGTCAATCCAGTCAGCCCACTTCACTGGACTATTCCTCACTTCACTAGAAGGAAAAGAGCGGCTCAAGTTCTTGCTGACCCAAGTATGGAATGTGAGAGCAGAAGAACTTGAAAACACAGAGGAGCTTCAGCGTCACCCTTGAACAATTCTGCCATTTCAGCAGGAACATGACCAAACCAGTGGGGGCCTAGAACCAAGGTGTTTTCAAAAAGGTGAAGGACATTTTAGTCCAGATTCTTTTGGGCAAAAGGGTGAAGCTTGCTACGGACCTCTATGGCATGATTATCAACGCCATCTCCAGTGAGATAAGCATGTGTAACTATTAATGAGACATTTACTAATAAACAATAAATTTGCCCTCTATGAGAATTTAACATAAGTATAATACATGAAATATCCTTAGGACGACAAGGATACCGTCGTGCTCAGGACAATAAGGAAAACAATTTAGAACTCTAGGGGCCACCATACAGTGGCCCACGCGTCGCCACCCACCACCGGCAGTGCGTGGGCATCTTGAGAAATTTTCGGCGACAGAAATTTCTCAAAACACCCTACAATACCTATACCAATTGATTCAAACTAACTAGAGGATCAACTTTTGTTCTTGGACCACGACCAAAAACTGGCCGAAAGTGGCCGAATCAAAGTCGAAACCGTCAGCCAAATATTGATTTAAGAATCGATCTGTAAAACCTCAAAATCGATCCAAACTAATTACATAAACAGGTAGAGCATGATGAGTAGATGAAGTTTCATACCTCACTGGACGAAAACCATAGCCAGAATCGCCAGAAAATGCAAGAACACCGTCCAAAAAACCTGATCCTTCCTCAGCTTCGATTCGAGCTCACCGTCAGTGAATCAGACCGGGTCTTGGCTAGGTTTTGTAGAGGAGGATGAGAGGAACACTTTTCACGAAGGTGGCACGGCCAACCGGTGCACGATGACATCGATTGGTGGCCGGGAAATACTGTCGCAAGAGAAGAGAGGAAGAAGAAATATCGAGGGAGGGGGGAAGAAAGAGAAAAATAAAAAGCAACCCGGTTACTGTAGCAGTAACAAATTTGAAAATTTCCATTACATCCTTTTCATTTCTAAACCTTTTCTCCTTCGTTACAACTCGAAATTGGACGTGCCGCATGTTGAGTTCTATGCAACAGTGCCACTCAATTCCCCAAAATCCTTTCCGAACAAAAAGTGGCTAAAGTGCCCGTACACCCAAGTACAAAAATGAAATTTCATAATAAATAATCAATTGAACAGTGACTTTTAGGACAGAGTGTTACATATTTGCATCAGGTCTTTTGACATATCCAGGACAACCCCAAATCTTAACATGATTAAGACTTGGCTTTTTGCCAAACCACAATTCATATGGGGTTTTCGAGATGGACTTGGAAGGCACTCAATTCAACAAGTAAACTGCAGTGAGGAGTGCATGTCCCCAAAAGGATATAGGTAAATCAGTATAACTCATCATGGAATGAACTATGCCCATCAAGGTTTGATTTCTCCTTTTAGAAACTCCATTGAGTTGTGGAGTCCCTGGTGGAGTACATTGAGAAATGATGCCATGTTCCTTCAGATAATCAACCATGTTCTTTCTAATAATCAAGAAACTCTCTACTTCCATTGAGAAATGATGCCATGTTCCTTCAGATAATCAAGAAACTCTGTACTCAACTATTCACGTCCTCGATCCGATCTTATAATCTTTATACTTTTTCCTGTTTGCTTCTCAACCTCATTCTTGAATTCCTTAAACTTTTCAAAGGATTTGGACTTGTGCTTCATAAGATACACATAGCCCAACCAAGAGTGATCATCGATGAATGTTATAAAATATGAGAAGCCTCATCTTGATGACGTGGTCATAGGGCCACAAACATCAGATGGATCAACCCCAATAGTTAAGTGATTCTTTTATCCAAATCTTCTAGTCGATATGAATTCCTAGTTTATAAGAAAAAAGGAACAAGAGGAATTTTAAGACAATTGGAGAAAGAAAAGGAAGAAGCAAAGGAACTGCTTTGAGTTATGCTTTTAAAATTGCTTGATTCATTTCAATGAATAACTTATGTATTTAGACAAGGTTTGGTTGCTAAAATTAACTAAACTAAAATAATAAATTATTTTAAGCCATAAAGAATGAATGACCTAAAATCTCACTTATTTAAAACCATTAACTTTTTATGGTTTATAACAGTTCGTGATAAACCATTAGTTTTTATGGTTTTAAATAATTTAATAATATAATATAATATAACTAATTATAATTATATTATATTATGTTTATTGTTATTGGTAGATCCTCCTGGATCATGGCTCCCCTATTTAAGATGCTTGAGTTCCGGTGAAGTTAAATTGTGAGATGAGGAAACTTTGTTATTGCCTTGTCTTGAATATACCACTTCGACTTGCTAGGAAGTTGACCTTTTCTACCAATACGAAAATACTCATACTTTCCATGTCGAGTCTCATGAACCTTCTGTTCTAAGATACAATCCTCCTGCAAAGGATCTTCTCGTTCAATCTTTAAGTCATCAACTGATGGAAGGCGTGTCTTCGTCGGGATCATCAAGTAGAGATGGCTCAAAAAGTTTAAGATTCTCGGCATTGATGACCGAGTACATATGCATGTATGGTGGTAATTCAAGTTGAAAGGCATTATCACCAATTTGTTTGATGATCTTGAACGGTCCATAATGAATAGGTTTTAGTTTCTTGCCTACACCGGTTAGCCTCCTTTCCAAGGTGTAACCATACTAGGTCACCTTCTTTGAAGTTACATGGCACACGATGCTTATCATGGTGAGCTTTATATTGTTGCTAAGAACGTTTCAGTTGTGCCTCCACTTCAGCATGAATGTTTCTAACTCGTTTGAGAAATTTATGTGATTGAATATGTTCTTCTTCTTTCCCACTTAATGGTTGGTCACTCATTGTGAATAATAAATCAAAAGGACTCTGGGGTAAATAACTCAAACAAACCTCAAATGGAGATTTGAGTGTAGAGCCATGAATTCCTCGGTTAAAAGGAAATTGTAAGTAAGGGAGATTTTCATCCCAAGTTTTTGGATGCTTGGAATTGTAACCCCTCAACAAGTGTACCATAGTTCGGTTTACGACCTTCGTTTGCCCATCTGTCTGTGGATGAAATGCAGTGCTTCTTTTCAATCTGCCATCATTCCCCGTAACAACCACTACAAGAAAACATGCCTTTTGTGAAGAGGGATAGTCGTCACTGAAACATGGAATTTCGTCACAGTTGAGTATATGTGACGCAATTTTAGTGTCACAGCTTTCGTAACCTATACCCCATCACCGATTCTCCCACATGTCACTTTTTCTCTTCGTCACATATACCCGATATCTGTGACACATGCCGCGTCACTATACGTTGAATTATGTAGCTGTCCATTAGTCACTTCCTACGACTATTAGTGATGCGTGATTTGGGTCATGGTTTAGCTGCATCTGTGAGGAGTAATTCCTCTCCTAAACTGGATATAAAATGCTCCTTCCTATACAATACGTGAGCCTTTAGGCATCACATATTTATGTAGTGTGTGACGACGCACACATCACATATTTTTGTAGTGTGTGATGATGCACACGTCACATAATTTCGTAGTATGTGACGATGTATACGTCACATGTCTTTTCAACTGTGATGATGTTGGCGTCACATATTTCTTTAGATTGTGATGAGGTCTGTGTCACACATGTTTCATACCAAGGTACCTAATATGAATAATATGAGCAAATTCAATCACAATTATCTATTCTCATCTTTTTCAATGTACAACATAAAAACAAATAATTGCATTTCCATTAATAAAAGTAGGTAATTACATTGTATGTTCCAAAATAAAGATCCCAAACTAAGTCTAAGCTTTGTACAGCCAAAAGTAAGTCTAGAGCAAGTGTGTTCCAAAATAAAGATCCCAAACTAATTCTAGACTTTGTACAACCAAAAGTAAGTGTAGAGCAACTATATTTCAAAATAAAGATCGCAAACTAATTCTAGACTTTGTACAACCAAAAGTAAGTCTAGAGAGTAAGTGTGTTCCAAAATAAAGATCCCAAACTAATTCTAAACTTTGTACAACCAAAAGTAAGTCTAGAGAGCAAGTGTATTTTCCATAAAGATATAATCCTTAAATCAGTTCTCATCAAGATTGTGGTTTGCTAGTTCATCATAATAGTCGTCATTAGAAAGGACACCATTACTATTAGCCATAACTCTATGGTTGATCAAAATGATCATCACACCCAGCAAAAATTAGAAAATGGTTAACACACCCATGGTATAACAGCTACTATGCTCCAACGGTCACAAAGGCATATTCAGCACAAGGACAAGCATATTCCTTGTTCTTATCTGCTGAGTCATCCTCAGGGGTCCTTGCCCTAGGGTTTTCTGTATAGTCTCTTGTATATATATACACAACTTTTACCTCAATTGTAAAAGGTCAAGAGCCGCAGTCTTTCATTGTCTGCTACATTGATTGTAACCCATTATCAATATTAATATAATTATAGACATTGCTTTTCTCAACACCTACAGACCTTTTTCCTTCTCAGTTTGAATTCTATCATGGTATCATGAGCCATTAACACCACACGGTAACTTTTCTCTGCTGCCCTTTCTGTTCTACTGCCATGGCAACCCCACCCTTCACTAACCCTTTTTCTGATTCTCAACCTCCCACTTTTGACCCTGCCCTCCACACCTACACTCCTCCTCTAACCACCATGTTTCTAGCCTTCTTCCTATTAAACTAAGCCGTGACAACTATCTTTTGTGGAAAGAACTCTTCCTCCCTATTCTTCAGACCTCTAATTTGCTTGGCCTCATCAATGGTACTGACTCATGCCCAACCCAATACATTCCCAATCTCGAAAACCCTCTTCGCACCATTGTTAATCCTGAATTTCTTCACTGGTTTAAAAAGGATCAGACTTGTAAGATCTGGATCCACTCTTCCCTCTCTGAAAGCATACTTCCCTATATAGTCGGCTCCTCTACCTCTCAAGACCTCTGGCTCACTCTTGAAAAGAGGTTTGCTGCCATCACAAGATCCCACCTTTTGCAGCTCAAAGCTCGTATTCAGAATCCCAAAAAGGGGTCTCTACCCATGCTGGACTATCTTCAACTTATCAAACACACTGCTGATTCTCTTGCTGCAGCTGGTGCTCCTCTTGACCCTACATATTTCATTGCTCATGTTCTCAATGGTCTTCTTGCCGAATATGATGCTTTCGCTACCTCCATAAGGGTCCGTTCTGACCCTGTAGAACCAGAAGAACTCCATGGCCTCCTCCTTAGTGAGGAAATGGCTCTTGCCAGCGTGCCTCTCTCAACAACGAGTCCTCCTCTCATGCATTTCACAACTCCTCCCAAACCAACAACAAAGCTTTCTCCTTTACCACAAACTCTCGCCCATCTTCCTCCACCAACAGAAACTCCAACAAACCTTTCCAATCCTCCAACAACTCCTCATCCTCGTCTTCTTTTCGCCCTCAAAATCGCCCCTCAAATTATGTCAACTCTCGTATCAATTGCCAAATTTGTAACAAACCCGGTCATACCGCTATTACTTGCCGCAACCGTCACAACCACTCATATCAAGGTCATGCACCTTCCCCTCGTCTCACCTCTTATTCTCCCACAACCCATAATCCCATTGCCTCTTACACCTCATATCCCTCAAGTCATCCCCACCATCCCCACCATGCATCCACATGGTATACTGATACAGGAGCTACAAACCACATCACTCATGACTTATCTACCATATCAATGCCATCTGATTATATTGGTTCTGAAAAGGTAACTGTGGCTAATGGACAGACTCTTGACATACACCACTCTGGTAACTCCGTTCTCTATTCTCCTTCCTTTAAGTATTCTCTCAAAAACATTCTGCACACACCACATGCCACTCATAATCTCCTCTCTGTTCACAAGTTTGTTAATGACAATAACTACCATCTCATATTCATTCCCTCTGCATGTTTTGTAAAGGACAATCTCACGGGCACAATCCTTTTTCGGGGCCGTACTGAAGGTGGCTTATATCCTATTCACCTCTCTTCTCAAAAGACATCACCTTCCTGTCTCATGATCACTGCTTCTCCATCCCTTTGGCATCAAAGGACTGGTCATCCTTCTGCTCAAATGCTGCAACAAATCATCTCCAAAAACAATCTTCCAGTCTTAGGCAAATTTAAGGATCTCTCTTTTTGTAATTCTTGTCCATTGGGCAAGCAAACTAAGCTTCCCTTTCTCTCTACCTCATGTATTTCACGTTCTCCTCTGGAATTAATTCATACAGACCTTTGGGGACCATCTCCTACTCCATCTTTTCGTGGTTTTCGTTATTACATCATTTTTATTGATGACTATTCTAAATATTGTTGGCTTTATCCTTTACTCACCAAGTCTGCTGCTCTCACTGCTTTTAAACAGTTCAAAATACACATTGAAAAATTACTTGACCACAAAATTCGCACTTTAAGATGTGACAATGGTGTTGAATTCACCAACATTGCCTTTCAACAATTTCTCACTGCTAATGGTATAAACCAACAGTTTTGCTGCCCTCACACTCCTGAGCAAAACGGCTTAGCCGAGAGAAAACATCACCAGATCATTGAGCTCACAAGAACTTTGTTTGCTCAATCTAATCTTCCATTAAACTATTGGGTTGAGATTGCTCAAACCTCGGTCCTCAAACCTCGGTCTATCTAATTAATAGAATGCCGAATAGAGCTCTTCACTTTATTTCTCCCCTACAGCAATTATTTCATTGTACCCCAGATTATACTTTTTTAAAAGCTTATGGGTGCACATGTTATCCCTGGTTAAGACCTTACTCAAAGCACAAATTGGCTTTTCGTAGCCATCCTTGTGTCTTCATTGGGTACGGCACTCAACACAAGGGATATAGATGTCTTGATATTAAGACTGGACGAATTTCTACTTCTCGCCATGTGACTTTTGATGAAAACTCATTTCCATTTCATCAACCACCACCCATAGCTGCCCCACCTCTGACTCCCACATATCCTCTTTATACCCCTATTTTACCTTTACCCCCACCCACTTTACAAACAGACCTCACACCTCCTACCTCTCATCTACCTAGTTCCCCCATGCCTCCAATATCATCCCCAACTTTATCCCCAACCACCAATTCCCTACCTTTACCCACACCTCCTTTACAAACAGACCCCACGCTTCCTTCCTCCCATCTACCTAATTCCCCTATGCCTCAATATCATCCCCAGCTTTATCCCCAACTACCAATTCCCTACCTTCACCCTTGTTCCCTTCCTCCTCCACAAATATCACTCCCCCACTTAATCATTCTTTATCCATCCCACTCAACATTCTCCCCCCAACCCCAGTACCTTCTCCTCCTCCCTCTTCACCTTCTATCACTCATAATCTTCATCCTATGCAAACACGTTCAAAATCTGGCATTACAAAGCCTCGGGTCTTCACCACAAACCACCCATTTCCCATTGCTCTTGCCTCCATTCCCACAATTCCTACCCCCACCACATTTGCTCAAGCCTCCAAAAATTCCAAATGGTTGCAAGCTATGCAGGAAGAAATCTCAGCTCTCCACACAACAAACACATGGACTCTTGTCCCACCAAGTCCTACTCACAATACGATTGGTTGCAAATGGGTATTTCGAGTAAAATACAAGGCTGATGGCACTCTTGACAGATTTAAAGCTAGACTTGTTGCCAAAGGTTTCCACCAACAGCCGGGCTTGGATTTCACTGAAACCTTCAGTCCCATCGCAAAACCAACAACCATTCGACTCATACTATCCCTTGCTGTGCAACATGATTGGCCTGTAACTCAGCTTGACGTGTCCAATGCATTCCTTCACGGCACCCTTCATGAAGACGTCTATATGCAACAACCTCCAGGTTTTGTTCACCCTTCTCATCCCTCATATGTGTGTAAGTTAAACAAATCCCTATATGGCTTAAAACAAGCCCCTCGTGCCTGGTATGAGGAATTGTATCACTCTCTTTTATCTCTTGGCTTTATTCCTTCTAAGGCAGACCCATCTCTCTTTGTTAAAGCTGATCATTGTTTGACATTTATTTTGGTTTATGTGGATGACATAATCATCACTGGCACATCTTCTATCTCTTGTCAAGCCCTCATCTCCCAGCTCAGTGCCAAATTCTCAATGAAAAATCTAGGTCCATTACACTATTTTTTGGGTATTCAGGTTCAGCGCACTGCAGATACAATGTTTCTTTCCCAGCAGAAGTACATATGTGATCTCCTTATTCGATTCTCCATGTTGGATTGCAAACCATGCTCAACACCTTCTTCCTCTCAAAAACTGGACAATACAAGTGGTGAACCACTCTCTGATCCTACCGCATATAGATCTCTTGTTGGCGCCTTACAATATCTTACATGGACTAGGCCAGAAATTGCGTTCTTAGTCAATCAAGTGTGCCAGCATATGCACGCTCCTCGTACTCCGCATTTATCAGCTGTGAAGAGAATTTTGAGATATCTAAAAGGCACACCAGCTCATGGCTTGCTCATTCGCAAAGGCAATCTAAACCTTACAGCCTATTCCAACGAGGATTGGGTTGGTTGTCCCATTGATCGGCGCTCTACCACCGGCTATTCTATCTTTTTTGGACAAAACTTGGTGTCTTGGAGCTCAAAGAAACAAGCCTCTGTCGCTAGATCTTCAACTGAAAGTGAATATCGTTCTTTAGCTCACACAGCCACTGAAATTTTCTGGATTTGCTCTCTCCTCAAAGAAATTCATTTTTACCTTGATAAACATCCCCTCATCCTCTGTGACAATACCAGCGCCATTGCCCTAGCCCCGAACCCCATCTTTCATGCAAGAACCAAACACATTGAAATTGATTATCATTACATCCGTGACCTTGTTACCAGCAACATTATCTCTATCTCTCATATCTCCTCCCAAGCTCAATTAGCAGACCTCTTCACAAAGAGCCTTCCTAAAGCCATCTTCACCAACTTTCAGTCCAAGCTCACTGCTCCAAACCCGCAGTTGAGCTTGCGGGGGGATATTAGCCATAACTCTATGGTTGATCAAAATGATCATCACACCCAGCAAAAACCAGAAAATGGTTAACACACACATGGTATGACAGCTACTATGCTCCAACGGTCACAAAGGCATATTCAGCACAAGGACAAGCATATTCCTTGTTCTTATCTGCTGAGTCATCCTCAGGGGTCCTTGCCCTAGGGTTTTCTGTATAGTCTCTTGTATATATATACACACCTTTTACCTCAATTGTAAAAGGTCAAGAGCCGCAGTCTTTCATTGTCTGCTACATTGATTGTAACCCATTATCAATATTAATAGAATTATAGACATTGCTTTTCTCAACACCTACAGACCTTTTTCCTTCTCAGTATGAATTCTATCAATTACTACCTCTAGAGCTGGTGCTAGTTTGGCCATGAGATGCAATCAAAACAGACCTCAATTGGGCTCTCAAATCTTCATTCTCTTTTGCAAAGTGACGAAATTAGTTGATAGCATCTTAAGCTGATCATAAATTGCACTCAACTTAGATGCCATCAAACTTGCATTGAAGTGAAAAAATATGAATTTTAATCTCTAGAATCCCCCACTGAAATTTTTATTTTGTAGTAGACTTAATTTGCATGACTTGTCTGAAATCTTGCTTTTTTAACATCAATGAATTTTGCTTGGGAAACAAGATTGACCATGCTAAGCACCAACCTAATTCCCACAAGCAAAACTATCCATCTCAAGGCTAGGAGACAACTCAAGTTCACATATGAAAAACCAATTTCAAAGACATCTCGGACAAGGAAGAAATTTCCAGAAATGCAGTAAATACAAACAGAAATACAAATAGAGGTTAAAAAAATATGTTATAGTGTTTGATTGCAACCAAGTCTGTAAAATAGAAAGCATGGACATCTATTATTAAAAATTTAACTAAAAATAAGGCTTTGCATACCACACATATTGTCTTCTCATATGACTACATTGATTCAATCAGCATATTGGTATATAGAACACACATAACTAAATAGATACCCAAAAGAAAAGGAAAAGAAGATAATCTCCTAGCCAACAAATCACTATCCCCCATTCCAAATTCTGTCAACTTCCAAAGAAGAAAGACACGTGAAAGAATTGGTAAACACAAAGCAATGCATAATCTTAGAATATATCAATGGTTTTGGATAACAAGCAATGCATAATATTAGAATATGCCAGCAGTCAACACAAAGTATGAGTAAATGACATGTTTCTCTTGAGCAACATCATTGATCCATTGACCCTTCTTGTCTTTGTGGAGAGCCCCCCAATTATCTATCATAGATAACAGTGCTCCACTCTTTTTTTTTTTCTTCAAAACAAACACAATTGACGTAAGAATAACCAAATTAACTACTAAGCTATGTACTGTAGTTTCATTTACCTTATGGGCCTCCATAGCATGTTGGATGAATGGCTTTGCACCACCCTTGTGGTGATATTTTTGCTTCTTCCGATTGTCAGCATTTTGCTTGGATAGCTCCTACATTACTTTGAGGAAATGAATAGGCAACTATGATACTTAATAAGTAGTTGTACACAAATAAGAAAAAAGTGCCTGGAATACATACCAAAAAGTCTTCATCAGTGTAAACTTTATCACACAACCAATACCAATGATTCACTAGTCTCCCATTCCATAAACTAGGGTGTGGTAGATTCGAACGTCCTGCCTTAGGTGTTTCGCATGCCTTGTAGTGTTCATGCAACCTTGAATTGAGAGTATAACTTTGCCATCTTCTTATCCACATATTCAAGGATCTTTGGATGTGATAAGTCCACCTCAAACACTACCTATATCAAACATGCATAAAAATTAGTGTAGAAACCTTTTTATCTCGCTGTAAAAATATGATATCTCGCATTTCCCAAGCAATCATTTCTTTGAAACTCATAGAAATAATTACTGAAATTACTTGATTGATTCCATGTAGTAGTTTTCGAGCTATTTATCTCAATGGAGCAGAGCAATTTAAGGGAAGAATATTCTAGTTTAATTTCGAATGCAGAATTGTGTTTCATTTAGAAACAAGTGCAACAGTAACAGTTTTCAGTTTTCGTTAGAAGAAAATATTACTATAATGGAATTTTATTTAGAATTATCTTGTAGAAATATAATTAGATTTTCAGTTTTCTTTTTCATTTTTGAACAAGGAACAACCAATTTTGACAGTGGAATATTAGTTGCATAGCCATATAGAAATATTAGTTCAAAATGTAAGAATAACCAAATTATAAATAAAAAGAGAAAATATATAACCTGCGCTACTAGATGCTGGTTCTTTAGGTGGTGGCTGTGGTGCTGAACACGGAGGGAAACTCTTGGGATTAAACAAGAAGACGTATGAGTTGTCTGGGTTAACACGGAGGGAAACTCTGCATTTGCTGTCAAGGAACCTGGGCTTGCTTGGATGACTAGCTTCCTTTTTCTAGTCTGCTTTATTGGCCTTTTTGTCTTAATTCCTCTCAAGAAGGTATTTCTATATTGGTCTTTTTGTCTTTAGTTTCTTGTTCAACTTTTTCTGATAAATATGATTTATTTTGCCTTGAACTTTGTAGTAAATTTTTTTTTTAATGGACTTTCCTTCCTTCACAGATCATTATGGTTGACCTGAAATTAACATATCCAAGTGGTTTGGCAACTGTTGTTCTCATCAATGGCTTCCACATTCGGGGAGATAAGATGGCTAAGTAAACATCTTCCAATAGTCCTCCTCTTTCTTCATAGAAAGACATGTTAAAATCAAACCTCAACAGAAATTCTGACAATTTGCAGGAAGCAAGTGCATGGGTTCATGAAGTACTTTTCATTCAGCTTCTTCTGGGGATTTTTCAAGTGGTTTTACAGTGCCAAAGAAGAATGTGGATTCGCCCAATTCCCCACATTCGGATTGCAAGCTTGGAAACACATGTACGTATCAATGGATTTTCTTCAATCACAATTTTCCCTTGCTTCTGCTAGCTGTAATTGAACCTTTGCAAATTGTGGCAACTATCGATTGTAGATTCTACTACGATTTTCGTATGACTTTTGTTGGAGCAGGCATGATATGTTCCCATCTAGTAAACTTGTCCTTGCTTCCTGGATATGTGCTCTCTTTCGAAGTAATGTGGTGGCTCATTGGCAAGCTTAAAGGACACTGGTTTTCTGAGAGTTTTGATGAATATGACATGAAGAGTTCATATGGTTACATGGTTTCCCTCAATCCTTTAAATTTCTATCCACTTTGTCCTAGGCTTGACAAAAACTTCCCTATCACCAGTTGTATACAATAAATCATATGTCTGTCTCTCTCATCCATCTGATGAGAGAGAGAGAGACGTGTGATTGTACCCGACCGGTTATCTCATACTCACTGACTCACTGTTTTCCATAAACCCTTTTTCAGGTTTTTCTATCCGTTCCTCTAATCCGTGGCTATGGGCTTTACAATTTCATCAAGATACTGATTTCAACCATCATTAACATTCATGACAGAATGAAAAACAAGAATCTCAACTTGGGTAATGAGAGCAACCCTACAATTCCCTTTCACCAAGAATCTTAATATGTTATTTAGTTAACAATTATATTAGTGGTTCTCACAGAGGCACACTAAAGTTTTTACTAATCACCAACAGTAACTCAACTCTAATCATTTTTCTAAGAAGAAAAGCAAATAATTAAGTTAAAAAATGGTGAATGCAGAGTCCAGGGCAACAACCAATTGAACATATGACAACATAATCAAATATCAAATTGAATACTGACTATGTACTATGCATAGGTGCACGAAAATATTTAAAGGCAACTGGAACACGAAAACTAGCCCTCCACCTGTGCAATCAAATCGGGCAGGTGGCTGGGGAAATTATTGCCAGACATGTGTATTAAGTAGAGGTACACACGAATATCTAAAGGGACTTGCGAACGGGGAAATTGGCCACCCACCTGTACCGTCATATCGGGCAAGTGATTGGGGAAATCACGGTGGGACAACTAACTGTGTACTATGCACAGGTACACGAAAATATTTGAAGGCAATAGGGAACGGAGAAATTGAGCAACCACCTGTGCAGTCATATCGAGCAGGTGGCTGGAGAAATCATGGTCAATGTACTACACACAGGCACACGAAAATATTTAAAGGCAACTGGGAACGGGGAAATTTGCCAACCACCTGTGCAGTCAAATCAGGCAAGCGGCTGGGGAAATCATTGTCAGATACTTGCGTACTAAGCTTAGGTGCATGCAAATATCTAGAGGCAACTGGAGGTGGAGAAACTGGCCAACAACCTGTGTAGTCAAATCAAGTAGGTGGCAATCGAAATCACTGTCGGACACATGTGTACTAAGTACAGGTACACACAAATATCTAAAGGCAACTTGGAACGGGGAAAAAATATTTACGTGTACAATGCACAGGTACACAAAAATATTTTAAGGCAACTAGAACGCGAAAACTTGCCCACCACCTGTGCGGTCAAATCGGGGCATGTGGCTGGGGAAATCATTGTCGGACATGTGTATTAAGTTCAGGTACACACGAATAAATAAAGGGACTTGGGAACAAGGAAACTGGCCAACTACCTGTAAAGTCATATCGGGCAGGTGGTTGGGGAAATCACGGTGGGACAACTAACTGTGTACTAAGCACAAGTGCACAAAAATATTTAAAGGCAATTGGGAATTGGGAAACTGGCCAACCACTTGTGCAGTTAAATCGGGAAGGTGGCTGGGGAAATCATTGTCGGAAACCTGCGTACTAAGCATAGGCTCATACAAATATCTAGAGGGAACTTTGAGGGGGGAAACTGGCCAGCAACATGTGTAGTCAAATCGGGCAGGTGGCAGAGCAAATCATTATCGGACATTTGTGTACTAAGTACGGGTACACGCAAATATCTAAAGCCGATTAGGAATGGCGAAACTGGCCAACCACCTGTGCAGTCATATCAAGCAGGTGGCTGGGGAAATCATGGTAAGGGCACTACGTACAGGACCACGAAAATATTTAAAGGCAACTAGGAACGGGAAAATTGGCCAACCACCTGTGTAGTCAAATCGGGCAGGCGGCTGGGGAAATCATTGTCAGATACCTGCGTACTAAGCATAGGTGCACGCAAATATCTAGAGGCAACTGGAAGTGGGGAAACTGGCCAACAACCTGCGTAGTCAAATCGGGCAAGTGGCAATCGAAATCATTGTCGGACACGTGTACTAAGTACAGGTACACGCAAATATCTAAAGGCAACTTGGAAAGGGGAAAATGGCCAACCACATTTGCAATGAAATCGGTCAGTTGGCTGGGGAAATCATGGTGGGACAACTGACTGTGTAGTATGCACAGGTACACAAAAATATTTAAATGCAATTGGAACGCGAAAATTGACCCACCACCTATGCAGTCAAATCGGGCAGGTGGCTGGGGAAATCATTGTTGGACACGTGTATTAAGTACAGGTACACGGGAATATCTAAAAGGACTTGGGAACGAGGAAACTGGCCAACCACCTATACAATCATATCAGGCAGGTGGTTGGGGAAATCGTGGTGGGACAATTGACAGTGTACTATGCACAGGTACACGAAAATATTTAAAGGCAATTGGAACGCGAAAATTGGCCCACCACCTGTGCAATCAAATCGGGCAGGTGGCTGGGGAAATCATTGTCAGATACCTGCGTACTAAGCATAGGTGCATGCAAATATAAGAAAGAACTTGGAGTGTGGAAACTCGGCAACAACCTGTTTAGTCAAATGGGGCAGGTGGCAGGAAAAATCATTGTCGGAAACCTATGTACTAAGTACGAGTACACGCAAATATCTAAAGGTACTTGGGAACAGGGAAACTGGCCAACCACCTGTAGGTGGTTGGGGAAATAACGGTGGGACAACTAACTGTGTACTAAGCACAGGTACACGAAAATATTTGCAGGCAACTGGGAACGGGAAACTGGCCAACCACTTGACCAGTCAAATCAAGCAGGTGGTTGGGGAAATCATTGTCAGATCCCTGCGTACTAAGCATAGGTGCATGCAAATATCTAGAGTGAACTTGGAGTGGGGAAACTGGCCAACAACCTATGTAGTCAAATCAGCAGGTGGCAGGGAAAATCATTGTCGGACACCTGTGTACTAAGTATGGGAACAGGCAAATACCTAAATTCGACTGGGAAAGGGGAAACTGGCCAACCACCTGTGCAGTCATATCAAGCAAGTGGCTGGGGAAATCATTGTCAATTTATTACCCACAAGTACATGAAAATATTTAAAGGAAACTGGGAACGGGAAAATTGGCTAACCACTTGTGCAGTCAAATCGGGCAGGCGACTGGGGAAATCATTGTCAGATAACTGCGTACTAAGCACAGGTGCACGAAAATATCTAGAGACAACAGGGAGTGGGAAAACTGGCCAACAACCTGTGTAGTCAAACCGGGCAGGTGGCAAAAGAAATCATTGTCGGACCCGTGTACTAAGTACAGGTACACGCAAATATCTAAAGGCAACTTGGAACGGGGAAAATGGCCAACCACATTTGCAGTCAAATCGGGCAGTTGGCTGGGGAAAACATGGTGGGACAACTGACTGTGTAGTATGCACAGGTACACAAATATTTAAAGGCAACTAGAACGCGAAAACTGGCCCACCACCTGTGCAGTCAAATCGAGCAGGCGGTTGGGGAAATCATTGTCGGACAAGTGTATTAAGTATAGGTACACGTGAATATCTAAAGGGACTGGGGAACGAGGAAACTGGTCAACCACTTGAGCAGTCATATCGGGCAGGTGGCTGGGGAAATGATTGCCAAACACGTGTATTAAGTACAGGTACACACGAATATCTAAATGGACTTGGGAACGGGAAAACTGGCCAACCACTTCTGCAGTCATCTCTGGCTGGCCAACCACTTGTGCAGTCATCTCGGGCAGGTGGTTGGGGAAATCACGGTGGGACAACTAACTATGTACTAAGCACAGATACACGAAAATATTTGAAGGCAACTGGGAACGGGGAAACTGGGCAACCACTTATGTAGTCAAATCGGGTAGGTGGCTGGGGGAATCATTATCGGATACTTGCATACTAAGCATAGGTCGCGTTCGAGTGGGGAAACTGGCCAAGAACCTGTGTAGTCAAACCGGGCAGGTGGTGTTGGAAATCATTATCGGACACCTGTGTACTGAGTACGGGTACACGCAAATTTCTAAAGCCGACTGAAAACGGGGAAACTAGCCAACCACCTGTGCAGTCATATCGAGCAGGTGGCTGGGGAAATCATGGTCAGTGCACTACTCACAGGTACACGAAAATATTTCAAGGCAACTGGAAACGGAGAAATTGGCCAACCACCTGTACAGTGAAATTAGGTAGGCAGCTGGGGAAATCATTGTCAGATACCTGCGTGCTAAGCATAATGGCACGCAAATATCTATAGGCAACTATGAGTGGGGAAACTGGCCAACAACCTGTGTTGTCAAATCGGGCTGGTGGCAATCGAAGTCATTGTCGGACACGTGTACTAAGTACAGGTACACCAAATATCTAAAGACGACTGGGAACATGGAAACTTGCCAACCACATGTGCAGTCATATCGAGCAGGTGGTTGGGGAAATCATGGTCAGTGTACTACGCACAGGTATACGAAAATATTTAAACGCAACTAGGAACGGGGAAATTGGCCAACCACCTGTACAGTGAAATCAGGGAGGCGGCTGGGGAAATCATTGTCAGATACCTGCGTACTAAGCATAGGTGCATGCAAATATCTAGAGGGAACTTGGAGTAGGGAAATAGGCCAACAACCTGTGTAGCCAAATCGGGCAGGTGACGTTGGAAATCATTGTCGAACACCTGTGTACTGAGTACGGGTACACGCAAATATCTAAAGCCGACTAGGAACAGGGAAACTGACCAACCACCTGTGCAGTCATATTGCGCAGGTGGCTGGGATATCATGGTCAATGTACTACGCACAGGTACACGAAAATATTTAAAGGCAATTGGAAATCGAAAAATATCTAGAGGCAACTGGGAGTGGGAAAACTGGCCAACAACCTGCATAGTCAAATCAGGCAGGTGGCAATCGAAATCATTGTTGGAAACATGTGTACTAAGTACAGGCACACGCAAATATCTAAAGGTAACTTGGAAAGGGGAAAATAGCCGACCACTTTTGCAGTCAAATCGGCAGTTGGCTGGAGAAATCATGATGGAACAATTGACTGTGTGCTATGCACAGGTACACGAAAATATTTAAAGGCAACTGGAACGCAAAAACTGGCCCACCGCATGTGCAGTCAAATCGGGCAGGCGGCTGGGAAAATCATTGTCGGACACGTGTATTAACTATAGGTACACGCGAATATCTAAAAGGACTTGGGAACGAGGAAACTGGCCCACCACTTGTGCAGTTATATCGGGCAGTTGGCTGGGGAAATGATTATCGAACACGTGTATTAAATACAGGTACACACGAATATCTAAAGGGACTTGGGAACAGGAAAACTGGCCAACCACCTGTACAATCATATCAGGCAGGTGGTTCGGAAAATCACAGTGGGACAACTAACTGTGCACTAAGCACAGGTACATGAAAATATTTGAAGGCAACTGGGAACGGGGAAACTGGCCGACCACTTGTGCAGTCAAATCGAGCAGGTGGCTGGGGAAATCATTGTCGGATATCAGCATACTAAGCATAGGTGCATGCACATATCTAGAGGGAACTTGGAGTGGGGAAACTGGCCAACAACCTGTACAGTCAAATTGGGCAGGTGGCGTTGGAAATCATTGTCGGACACCTATGTACTGAGTACGGGTACATGCAAATATCTAAAGCCGACTGAGAACGAGGAAACTGGCCAACCACCTGTGCAGTCATATCGCGCAAGTGGCTGGGGAAATCATGGTCACTGTACTACGCACAGGTACACGAAAATATTTAAAGGCAACTGGGAACCGAAAAATTGGCCAACCACCTTTGCAGTCAAATCAGGCAGGCGGCTGGGGAAATCATTGTAAGACACCTGCGTACTAAGCATAGGTGCACGCAAATATCTAGAGGCAACTGGGAGTGGGAAACTGGCCAACAGCCTGCGTTCCCAAATCGGGCAAGTGGCAATCGAAATCATTGTCAGACACGTGTACTAAGTACAGGCACACGCAAATATCTAAAGGCAACTTGGAACGGGGAAAATGGCCAACCACATTTGCAGTCAAATCAGGCAGTTAGCTATGGAAATCATAAGGGGACAACTGACTGTGTACTATGCACAGGTACACAAATATTTAAAGGCAACTGGAACGCGAAAACTGGCCCACCACCTGTGCAGTCAAATCGGGCAGGCGGCTGGGGAAATCATTGTCGAACACGTGTATTAAGTATAGGTACACGCAAATATCTAAAGGGACCTGGGAACGAAGAAACTGGACAACCACTTGTGCAGTCATATCGGGCAAGTGGCTGGGGAAATCATTGCCAAACACGTGTATTAAGTACAGGTACACACGAATATCTAAAGGGACTTGGGAACGGGAAAACTGGCCAACCACTTGTGCAGTCATCTCGGGCAGGTGGTTGGGGAAATCACGGTGGGACAACTAACTATGTACTAAGCACAGATACACGAAAATATTTGAAGGCAACTGGGAACGGGGAAACTGGGCAACCACTTATGTAGTCAAATCGGGTAGGTGGCTGGGGAAATCATTGTCGGATACTTGCATACTAAGCATAGGTCGCGTTCGAGTGGGGAAACTGGCCAAGAACCTGTGTAGTCAAACCGGGCAGGTGGTGTTGGAAATCATTATCGGACACCTGTGTACTGAGTACGGGTACACGCAAATTTCTAAAGCCGACTGAAAACGGGGAAACTAGCCAACCACCTGTGCAGTCATATCGAGCAGGTGGCTGGGGAAATCATGGTCAGTGCACTACTCACAGGTACACGAAAATATTTCAAGGCAACTGGGAACGGGGAAATTGGCCAACCACCTGTACAGTCAAATTAGGCAGGCAGCTGGGGAAATCATTGTCAGATACCTGCGTGCTAAGCATAAGGGCACGCAAATATCTATAGGCAACTATGAGTGGGGAAACTGGCCAACAACCTGTGTTGTCAAATCGGGCTGGTGGCAATCGAAGTCATTGTCGGACACGTGTACTAAGTACAGGTACACCAAATATCTAAAGACGACTGGGAACATGGAAACTTGCCAACCACATGTGCAGTCATATCGAGCAGGTGGCTGGGGAAATCATGGTCAGTGTACTACGCACAGGTATACGAAAATATTAAAACGCAACTAGGAACGGGGAAATTGGCCAACCACCTGTACAGTGAAATCAGGGAGGCGGCTGGGGAAATCATTGTCAGATACCTGCGTACTAAGCATAGGTGCATGCAAATATCTAGAGGGAACTTGGAGTAGGGAAATAGGCCAACAACCTGTGTAGCCAAATCGGGCAGGTGACGTTGGAAATCATTGTCGAACACCTGTGTACTGAGAACTGGTACACGCAAATATCTAAAGCCGACTAGGAACAGGGAAACTGGCCAACCACCTGTGCAGTCCTTGCGCAGGTGGCTGGGATATCATGGTCAGTGTACTACGCACAGGTACATGAAAATATTTAAAGGCAATTGGAAATCGAAAAATATCTAGAGGCAACTGGAAGTGGGAAAACTGGCCAACAACCTGCATAGTCAAATCAGGCAGGTGGCAATCGAAATCATTGTTGGAAACATGTGTACTAAGTACAGGCACACGCAAATATCTAAAGGTAACTTGGAAAGGGGAAAATAGCCGACCACTTTTGCAGTCAAATCGGCAGTTGGCTGGAGAAATCATGATGGAACAATTGACTGTGTGCTATGCACAGGTACACGAAAATATTTAAGGCAACTGGAACGCAAAATCTGGCCCACCGCCTGTGCAGTCAAATCGGGCAGGCGGCTGGGGAAATCATTGTCGGACACGTGTATTAACTATAGGTACACGCGAATATCTAAAAGGACTTGGGAACGAGGAAACTGGCCCACCACTTGTGCAGTTATATCGGGCAGTTGGCTGGGGAAATGATTATCGAACACGTGTATTAAATACAGGTACACACGAATATCTAAAGGGACTTGGGAACAGGAAAACTGGCCAACCACCTGTACAATCATATCAGGCAGGTGGTTCGGAAAATCACAGTGGGACAACTAACTGTGCACTAAGCACAGGTACATGAAAATATTTGAAGGCAACTGGGAACGGGGAAACTGGCCGACCACTTGTGCAGTCAAATCGAGCAGGTGGCTGGGGAAATCATTGTCGGATATCAGCATACTAAGCATAGGTGCATGCACATATCTAGAGGGAACTTGGAGTGGGGAAACTGGCCAACAACCTGTACAGTCAAATTGGGCAGGTGGCGTTGGAAATCATTGTCGGACACCTATGTACTGAGNACGGGTACATGCAAATATCTAAAGCCGACTGAGAACGAGGAAACTGGCCAACCACCTGTGCAGTCATATCGCGCAAGTGGCTGGGGAAATCATGGTCACTGTACTACGCACAGGTACACGAAAATATTTAAAGGCAACTGGGAACCGAAAAATTGGCCAACCACCTTTGCAGTCAAATCAGGCAGGCGGCTGGGGAAATCATTGTAAGACACCTGCGTACTAAGCATAGGTGCACGCAAATATCTAGAGGCAACTGGGAGTGGCGAAACTGGCCAACAACCTGCGTTCCCAAATCGGGCAAGTGGCAATCGAAATCATTGTCAGACACGTGTACTAAGTACAGGCACACGCAAATATCTAAAGGCAACTTGNAACGGGGAAAATGGCCAACCACATTTGCAGTCAAATCGGGCAGTTAGCTATGGAAATCATAAGGGGACAACTGACTGTGTACTATGCACAAGTACACAAATATTTAAAGGCAACTGGAACGCGAAAANTGGCCCACCACCTGTGCAGTCAAATCGGGCAGGCGGCTNNNNAAATCATTGTCGAACACGTGNATTAAGTATAGGTACACGCAAATATCTAAAGGGACCTGGGAA
>NC_047653.1:20933994-21005142 GCF_902201215.1 Prunus dulcis | reverse complement strand
TGGACAACCACTTGTGCAGTCATATCGGGCAAGTGGCTGGGGAAATCATTGCCAAACACGTGTATTAAGTACAGGTACACACGAATATCTAAAGNGACTTGGGAACGGGAAAACTGGCCAACCACTTGTGCAGTCATCTCGGGCAGGTGGTTGGGGAAATCACGGTGGGACAACTAACTATGTACTAAGCACAGATACACGAAAATATTTGAAGGCAACTGGGAACGGGGAAACTGGGCAACCACTTATGTAGTCAAATCGGGTANGTGGCTGGGGAAATCATTGTCNNATACTTGCATACTAAGCTTAGGTCGCGTTCGAGTGGGGAAACTGGCCAAGAACCTGTGTAGTCAAACCGGGCAGGTGGTGTTGGAAATCATTGTCGGACACCTGTGTACTGAGTACGGGTACACGCAAATTTCTAAAGCCGACTGAAAACGGGGAAACTAGCCAACCACCTGTGCAGTCATATCGAGCAGGTGGCTGGGGAAATCATGGTCAGTGCACTACTCACAGGCACACGAAAAATATTTCAAGGCAACTGGGAACGGGGAAATTGGCCAACCACCTGTACAGTCAAATTAGGTAGGCAGCTGGGGAAATCATTGTCAGATACCTGCGTGCTAAGCATAATGGCACGCAAATATCTATAGGCAACTATGAGTGGGGAAACTGGCCAACAACCTGTGTTGTCAAATCGGGCTGGTGGCAATCGAAGTCATTGTCGGACACGTGTACTAAGTACAGGTACACCAAATATCTAAAGACGACTGGGAACATGGAAACTTGCCAACCACATGTGCAGTCATATCGAGCAGGTGGTTGGGGAAATCATGGTCAGTGTACTACGCACAGGTATACGAAAATATTTAAACGCAACTAGGAACGGGGAAATTGGCCAACCACCTGTACAGTGAAATCAGGGAGGCGGCTGGGGAAATCATTGTCAGATACCTGCGTACTAAGCATAGGTGCATGCAAATATCTAGAGGGAACTTGGAGTAGGGAAATAGGCCAACAACCTGTGTAGCCAAATCGGGCAGGTGACGTTGGAAATCATTGTCGAACACCTGTGTACTGAGNACTGGTACACGCAAATATCTAAAGCCGACTAGGAACAGGGAAACTGGCCAACCACCTGTGCAGTCCTTGCGCAGGTGGCTGGGATATCATGGTCAGTGTACTACGCACAGGTACATGAAAATATTTAAAGGCAATTGGAAATCGAAAAATATCTAGAGGCAACTGGAAGTGGGAAAACTGGCCAACAACCTGCATAGTCAAATCAGGCAGGTGGCAATCGAAATCATTGTTGGAAACATGTGTACTAAGTACAGGCACACGCAAATATCTAAAGGTAACTTGGAAAGGGGAAAATAGCCGACCACTTTTGCAGTCAAATCGGCAGTTGGCTGGAGAAATCATGATGGAACAATTGACTGTGTGCTATGCACAGGTACACGAAAATATTTAAGGCAACTGGAATGCAAAATCTGGCCCACCGCCTGTGCAGTCAAATCGGGCAGGCGGCTGGGGAAATCATTGTCGGACAAGTGTATTAACTATAGGTACACGCGAATATCTAAAAGGACTTGGGAACGAGGAAACTGGCCCACCACTTGTGCAGTTATATCGGGCAGTTGGCTGGGGAAATGATTATCGAACACGTGTATTAAATAAAGGTACACACGAATATCTAAAGGGACTTGGGAACAGGAAAACTGGCCAACCACCTGTACAATCATATCAGGCAGGTGGTTCGGAAAATCACAGTGGGACAACTAACTGTGCACTAAGCACAGGTACATGAAAATATTTGAAGGCAACTGGGAACGGGAAAACTGGCCGACCACTTGTGCAGTCAAATCGAGCAGGTGGCTGGGGAAATCATTGTCGGATATCAGCATACTAAGCATAGGTGCATGCACATATCTAGAGGGAACTTGGAGTGGGGAAACTGGCCAACAACCTGTACAGTCAAATTGGGCAGGTGGCGCTGGAAATCATTGTCGGACACCTATGTACTGAGTACGGGTACATGCAAATATCTAAAGCCGACTGAGAACGAGGAAACTGGCCAACCACCTGTGCAGTCATATCGCGCAAGTGGCTGGGGAAATCATGGTCACTGTACTACGCACAGGTACACGAAAATATTTAAAGGCAACTGGGAACCGAAAAATTGGCCAACCACCTTTGCAGTCAAATCAGGCAGGCGGCTGGGGAAATCATTGTAAGACACCTGCGTACTAAGCATAGGTGCACGCAAATATCTAGAGGCAACTGGGAGTGGCGAAACTGGCCAACAACCTGCGTTCCCAAATCGGGCAAGTGGCAATCGAAATCATTGTCAGACACGTGTACTAAGTACAGGCACACGCAAATATCTAAAGGCAACTTGGAACGGGGAAAATGGCCAACCACATTTGCAGTCAAATCGGGCAGTTAGCTATGGAAATCATAAGGGGACAACTGACTATGTACTATGCACAGGTACACAAATATTTAAAGGCAACTGGAACGCGAAAACTGGCCCACCACCTGTGCAGTCAAATCGGGCAGGCGGCTGGGGAAATCATTGTCGAACACGTGTATTAAGTATAGGTACACGCAAATATCTAAATGCACTTGGGAACAAGAAAACTGTCTGAACACCTGTAAAGTGATATAGGGCAGGTGGTTGGGGAAATCACAATGGGACAACTAATTGTTTACGGAGCATAGGTACACGAAAATATTTGAAGGCAACTGGGAACAGGGGCCGACCACTTGTGCAGTCAAATCGGGCAGGTGACTGGGGAAATCATTGTTGGATACCTGCGTACTAATTATAGGTGCATGCAAATATCTATAGGGAACTTGGAGTGGGGAAACTGGCCAACATGTGTAGTCAAATCGAGCAGGTGGCGTTGGGAGTCATTGTCGGACACTTGTGGACTTAGTACGAGTACACACAAATATCTAAGCCGACTGGGAACAGGGAAACTGGCCAACCACCTATGTAGTCATATCGATCATGTGGCTAGGGAAATCATGGCCAGTTTACTACGCACAGGTACATGAAAATATTTAAAAGGCAACTGGGAACGGAGAAATTGGCCAACCACCTTTGCAGTCAAATCGAGCAGGCAGCTGGGGAAATCATTGTCAGATACCTACGTACTAAGCATAGGTGCACGCAAATATCTAGAGGCAACTGGAAGTGGGAAAACTAGCCAACAACCTGCGTAGTCAAATCAGGCAGGTGGCAATCAAAATTATTGTCGGACACATGTGTACTAAGTACAGGCACACGCAAATATCTAAAGGTAACTTGGAACGAGAAAAATGGCCAACCACATTTGCAGTCAAATTGGGCAGTTGGCTGGGGAAAACATGATGGGACAATTGACTGTGTACTATGCACAGGTACACGAAAATATTTAAAGGCAACTGGAACACGAAAATTGGTCCACCACCTGTGCAGTCAAATCGGGCAGGTGGCTGGGGCAATCATTGTTGGACACGTGTATTAAGTACACGTACATATGAATATCTAAAGGGATCTGGGAACGAGGAAATTGGCCAACGACTTGTGCAGTCATATTGGGCAGATGGCTGGGGAAATCATTGTCGAACACGTGTATTAAGTACAGGTACACACGAATATCTAAAGGGACTTGGGAACGGGGAAACTGGCCAACCACCTGTACAGTCATATCGGGCAGATGGTTGGGGAAATCACCGTGGGACAACTAACTGTGTACTAAGCACAGGTACACGAAAATATTTGAAGGCAACTGGGAACGGGGGGAAACTAGCCGACCACTTGTACAATTAAATCAGGGCATGTGGCTGGGGAAATCATTGTCGGATACCTGTGTACTAAGCATAGGTGCATGCAAATATCTGGAGGGAACTTGGAGTGGGGAAACTGGCCAACAAGCTTTGTAGTCAAATTGGGGTGGTGGCAGGGAAAATCATTGTCGGACATCTGTGTACTGTGTACTGAGTACGAGTACACGCAAATATCTAAAACCGACTGGAACGAGGAAACTGGCCAACCACCTGTGCAGTCATATCGAGCAAGTGGCTAGGGAATTCATGGTCAGTGTACTACGCACAGGTACAGGAAAATATTTAAAGGCAACTGGGAACGGGGAAACTGGCCAACAACCTATGTAGTCAAATCGGGCTGATGGCAGGGGAAATCATTGTCGGACACCTGTGTACTAAGTACAAGTACACGCAAATATCTAAAGACAACTGGGAACAGGGAAACTAGCGAACCACTTGTACAGTGAAATCAAGCAAGTGACTGGCTTAGGAAATCATTGTCGAACACTTGTGCACTAAGCACAGGTACACGCAAATATCTAAGGGCAACTGGGAACAGGGAAACTAGCCAACCACCTGTGCATTCAAATCAAGCAGGTGGCTGGGGAACTCTTGATCAGGCAACTGTGTACTAAGCACAGGTACACGCAAATATCTAAAGGCAACTAGGAACTGGAAAACCGGACACTTTATATCAAGCTGATATAAAGTCCAAGAATTACTATAAAAAAAACAAAAAGGACAAATTGGACAAATTTTAGATGGGCGAGAAAGAGAATGTACCTAGAAAAATCAACATCTGACTCAGCATGGAAGGACAAAAGTTGTTTGACAACTCTTCACTTTTTCTTTTCGACCCCTCTAGTGCAATTTGCAAGGGAAAAAACTTCTTAAGGTACAGGTGAATTATATCTCATGGGAGGATGAATACTTGTGATTTGGTCAATGTGATATGGAAAAATGCTCTGAAACTTCGGATCACCTGCTGCTCCATTGCCCCATTGCGTTGTCCTTGTGGAGAAGATTGTTTAGGAACACCCAATTGAATTGGTACTCCAGCTTCTTGTGCTATGTTATTGGGTGAGAGTTGTAATTTCTCTGGTGGAAAAAAAAAAAAAAAAGAGGGGTATATTGCTAGGGAGATGTTCTGTGAAGCAATCTTTTGGGTGGTGTGGATAGAGAGAAATAGAAGGATCTCTGCGGGTGTAAGGTATGAGGAAGTGGTGGAATAGAATTCGTTTTGGGGGTATCTTCAGAGATTGGGGATGGTTCTTTTCAGGCTTCATTTGATCATTGGACTGCTGCTGTATTTTAGATTCAGTCATGGAACGTTAGGATGCTTTAATTGTGTTGTTGTAGTTGAGTAGTGTAGCTTGTTAAGTAGACAACTTCTCTGTTTTGTAGTGTTTCTTTATTAAGGAAACCATGTTCAAAAAGAAGAAAAGGTGGGACTTATTTCAGAAAATAAAAGGATAAAAACAATAAACAAGGCAACAACCAGTTTTAGATTCAAATCAAATCATTCAAACTACCACATTAGGGTTGCATCAAAATAAAGTAGTGGATAATACTAGAACTGAAACTTGAGTTCATCTTTGGGGCTCTCTTGATAGGATTTTATTGTTAACAACTGGATACTGATACCAAGTTTTTTGTATTTTATTATGGGGAAAAAGCTTCTAGTCTAGCTTAACATATAAGGAAAAAGAAAATAAATGGGAAAAACAAACTAATTCCACGAGAATGCATGTGTAAGACTTTCTTTTCGTGTTTCATTTTTTGGTAAAGCTTCCATGGCAGAAAACACTCGAACATAAAAATAGAAAATATACAAATTTCACAAACCTGAAGTTTGCCAAGGTGCCAAGCTCCACATACGCATACAACTTCAAGCATTTTATCATGCATGGACTGAAGACTGAAGTCATCATCATGCTCAATATCGTTTTGCCAAAGATTTACTCCACCCATGTAGCTGCCAATGTTGAGCACGATTAGACCCTCTGAATCCTGGAAGCAGAAGAAGAAAAAATATGACTAAAGGGCATCACTTCAAACATGAAAGAAAACAGCTTAAAACAGAAAAACACAATTATGATTAATGTGCACCTTTGGAATATCTATGTCTTTCCCATCAACTTCAAGCCAAACTTGCCAAGGAAGGTCAGCACAAGTTCGGTCCATTATATCTCTGGCACCTTCTTTAGCGTATCGTAATTTATTCACAAACTGTTCATAGAGCAATCATCAGTGAAGCCAAAATCACAGAGAGCAAATAAAATATAACAGTCTTTCTCTTAAATATTAGGTTATAACTCTCACAAATTAGAAAATGTGCCGTTTAACCTAGAGCAATTCCACATCTGAAACTCAGAACTGAGTAGCAAACAATAATAACTTGAAAGAAAGAAAAAAAAATTATTCATATTGCCCTTCTTGTTTGAATACTCATGGTTGTAGTCAAGAGAATGATAACTGAGTTCAGCCAAAAGTTTTATAATAATATTTAAATTCCAGCCAATTATTAGTTAAAGGCACAAAAAAACTTGGATTCCTAGTCCAACAAATTTGGGATCATTGTGTTTAATTTCAGTTTTCCTCTCTTTCTAATCAAAGATAAAAAAATAAAAAAAAAGAGGGGCAGAAACGAGGGATGAAAATGAGCATTGAGAGAGATAAGAAAGATATGAGAGAGTGCACAGAGAACTAAAACTTACAACAACTATTTTTATACAGTTTTTATATTATAAACCATTCGCATTTTTATTTTTTACTCTCTCATTGACATCCATCATCTCTCTTCTCATGTTTATCTCATTTTTTCTCTATCTTTAGTTAAAGCAAAAAAACGAAAAAGAAACATATCATTATGTGAGCCCTTGATAACTCAACTTGTAGCCTTCTGTAATTATTAATTGAAAAATCGCAAAATTAAAAAGGCTATACACATGTGAGATCAAAAAACTGTAAAAGGGATAGTGTCACAAAACCCATCATTAAACAATTACACAAAACCCAAAGAGAGGAATACAGGTACCTGACTACTGAACTTCTCAGGATTTATTTCCCGAGTCACATGAAATTCATATGCAACCTTTGCATCACATCCAATACCTTTCAAAGACAATGAGAAAAAGGTCAAACACATCCCACAAACCATAACTAGATAGTAGCACATTCAGATAAATACCTAAATAGTTCATCATGAACTTAGACTGCACTTTATTCGGATCAGCTTCTGATTTGATGTTTACCTTCCAGCGATCTAACATTGTAACTGCAGCATGGTTAATTTCATGCAACAGCGTGGTTAAGCCACCTTGTCCATCAACCGTCGAGAAGCCTCTTCCCCATTGCAATACCCTTGACAAATCATTTCCTGTGCCAAGGGGGAGAATAGCAATAGGTGGGGGTGATTCAAATTTATGCCTCTCAATCGCATCAAGGACCCATGCAACAGTGCCATCTCCTCCAAATACCAAAACTCTAAAATAATGCACATGATTGAACAATTCCAAACCCACCTCAGGCCCTTGGGAAGAACTCAGTTCAAAAACCTGCAATTTCAAAATAGAGCTCAGCTAATTATCTATAAACCATAATATCCTGAGTGCAAAACCATTTCTAGCACACCCAGGATCCATCTCAATCACTGAATTCAAATATTGGTGATTTACTGAGGGAATATCTACTACTAACATTATGCTCTTGAATAAGCAATGCAGAAGATTTGAACTGCTAAATAACCATGGAAATAAATTACCTGCACCCAAGGTGGGGAAAACTACAAAATTTTGAATCCTACTTGTACTCCTAGCAAGGAGGGAAATTTTTCTCATTTTGCACTTTCCGCCCTTATGACTATTTTAATCCTCACATCAAGCTATTTATGTTTTCTTCTATGCTTTTCTGTTTGTGGGAAATCAAAGGAAAAGGAAGAGCGAAGGCGGGATATAAAAAGAACTAATAATCCAAACCAAACTTTTTGTAAAGACAAATTTTGGGAACACAACAGGAGGACAGAAATCTTTTTAGAAAATATAAATATAGTTATGACAAAGCTCCATACATCAACTAAAGTAACAAATGAAAGTAAGAAATCAATAAGTGAAGAAGGTACGAAGCAACCATACAGTTAAGAAACCGCTGAAGCTGTACTGCATTGTTGGTACTGCATTTACGCCCAGTTCCAAGTCATTAAGTTAGGGACCATTTGTGTCCATGATGGATTTAACGTCAGGAAATCCTGAGAAAGCCCATGTGTGATTGAGACGTATGGCATATGCTATAATCAATAGATTGGGGACCTTGGTCATGAAATACTACTGCTCTGATTTTTTATTCGAGCAATTCCTAAACAAATAGTTCAGTTTATTCAGTGACACAGCTAAATTTAATAATGTGACTTCTCATAGAATCAAACAGACTTGCGTTGTTCAAAAAATAGCCATCCAGTGATCACACAATGGCCATCACATAAGAAATACAGTATAGTAAGAGTCTTAAACTATAAGCATAAGTCACAGATAACTATTAAAAATAAATAAAATAAATAATTATAAAATATAAAATAAAAACAAAAGCAAAACACATTTTAATTTGTAAAGTAATTAGAGTGTGCAGATATTAGAACATACCATAACCAATGTAATATCTCCAGCACAGTTATCCACATTATGATAAACATTTAATTGGTGCAGGTATGATAGTTGGCTCCTTTTTTTTCAAAAATCATGCATGCATGATTAGACCTCACATTCAATTCATGAAGAAGTGTGGATCATACAGATAATATCAGGAAGCCAAAGCCACATTTAAAAATATGAAAACTGTAATGCACTGAATCAATGCTTATTCACTCGAATCAAGCATACATGAATAGCTACAATCATGTAGTCCAAGAGATCACTAATCTGCAAAATATTAGGCAGGAAACGTTTGACCAGTACTAGAAAACCATCAAAAGAAGCAATGTTGGTAATTTGCATTTCTCCACTAGTCTTTCATACTTCTCTAGTCCCAACTATAATTGAAATTCATTTCAAGGAAATTTCCCTCAGATCCATACTGTGATACAAAAGTACAACTTACATTATTTGATTGCAGGTACCATAGAGATCTGATCCTATATAGGTTTCCAGCTCCTGTTCACCTTTGTAGATTCTAGAAACATTCTGTAAGTATGAAATGGACTTATTAAGCTTGAGCCATGAAAACCCTTGTGAAGGAAATGAAAAGACACATTGTGAAACCCGTTATTTCATTTTCTAATTTATACAAGCAAATTCCAACTAACAAAGCCATGCTTGAATGTGACAAAGAGAACCATATGGGAATACAAAGCTCAGAACTTTGGAAATAATACGTACAGTTAAAAGGAATGGGCAGAAAATAAGAATTTTCTAATAAATAAAAAGCAACACATTCCATGCCTAATAACTAATGGCCATTGGGTCAATCATCTGAAACTACTAATAAGAACATATACTACACTTGGTCTTAACCAAAAGGCCGAGAAAGTGCAAGAAAGCCAAGAACTTAACCCTAAATTTTTTTATTAGGAAAAGGACAACCAAAAAAAAAACAGAGCCCAATTGACCATGTCTCACCTACAATACTGCACTAATGAATTATTTAGCCCCAAAATCATAATCTAAAGATGAAGCCTCCCCATGCAAATGGACACCATTTAAGAAAATCAAAGCAGGATGGTAACGTTAACAAAACATCTTCTTTTTCAATAGTTTGCTAGAATGAAGACAATACACTCTTGATATCTAATTGAGGATAACTGGAATCCCACACCAATATCATCCATTCTATGCAGGGTGGTTAACAAATCTCATATGTGACAAAGACTTCAATGCTTTTAAAAATAAATTTCAAAAAAGAGAAGAGGTGTCAAAGCTCAGATGTGCTAAAGAAAAAGAATGCGCCTAGCATGTGCATGAACACACAACTACATACTAAAAGTAACAAAATTAGGCAATAGATAAGAATGGGTACCTTCAAGAGGGGAAATTTAACCGATATTATGTTAATCATTGACCTTGTTTCTTCGGTGTCTGGTGCAAAAGCCAGAAACTCTTCCTTATTCAACAGTAATTCCAAAACTTGTTCAAAGTTAGGTGATATTCCTTTGCCCACTTCCACAAACATCCCTTTCTCGATATACCTGGTCAAGTCTCATTAAACTTAGCACCAATACTTCTCACAAAATGAGAAATTCCACACATAAACCTTGCCCAAATCATGTAGGGTTTTAATTTCATTTGTTTCCATATTTCCTTCAAATTTATTAAGTATTGGGAGAATATTGCCCAAAGCGAAACATCCTTAAAATATGTAGTACCAAATCAAGTAAAAACCACACACACACACCCTGCAATGCACACACGCATGCTATATTACAAACAAAAATGAAACACAAAAATGAGCCACACTTTGTCGCCACTTACTTCTGCAACTGGTGAATCTGAGTATCAACACGCATCCTTATAGCTATTAACACTACGGTGGGGAGTAATATCTGCAAGAAAATCATAAAGAAGTTTTAGACTGGTTTCATCAACTTTTTCTTCACAAAAGTGAAGAAAAAATAAATAAATAAGAAAATTATTTTAATTTGAAATAATTATGAATAACACCTAACGAGAAACTGCCACTTAAAATCCAAAATCCAGAAGGAAGACAATAAGTTTTCATTGTTTACTTTTACAATTAAAATGAAGGCACAAACAAACAACTACAACGACAACGAAGCAACTTGCTACAATAACAAAGACAACGACAACAACTACAAGTCGACAACAACAGCCGCAGCAGCAGCACCAGAGCTTGATCCTAACTTTTCGTTAAAGTCACATGCTATCATAACAATCCTAATTACCTATACCCTTGAGAGGATCAAACTCAAAATCCTGTGCCGGCGAAACTCAAAATCCTGTGCCGGCGAAACTCAAAATCGCCGGTCACCACCTCTGTCAAAATGTCAAATACGATGAGAGGATCAAACTTTATACCTCGGTCGAGGGTCGATGGTAGCCGGATTTTCCGAAATCTCTCCGGAAAAGCTTCAATGGCTGTGAAAAATCTCCAGCTTCGATTCTCCTTCACCGGTGGACCAATGAGGGGGCTCTTTGGTGGATTAGTTTCCTTCGAGGGCGGGGATCAAAACCCAATAGGTGGCGACGGCAACCGCCACCGAAAATAGCTTGAAATCGACGGCTATTTCTGGGATTTCTTTTGAACGAGCCACCGTATTCCACTATGGTAGGATGGGCTTAATTTTGATGGAATAGGTGGAGGAAAAGCAGGGGAACATTTTGGGACAAAAATGGCGGCCATTGGTGCCCGGACGGGGGAGAAACGCTGGCCAGAAATTGATAGCTACTGCGGGGTTCAGGGAGAATCAGAGAGAGGGAGATAGAAAGGTGGGTTCGGGGCGCTAGGAGTGTGACGTTTAAACCAAAATTTTCGTTTTTGGTTGGAAATTAAACCAAATTTTTCTAAAATGTCGAAATTGCATTGAACTTCTTTAAATCACAACTCCTTCATTATAACTCGGAGTTTTGCGGTTTTACCCCCTAAACGAGTTGCATATTGTCCATTTAGCCTTGTACAATTTTTTGGGTAAATTAAGGTTTTTTTTTCGCAAAACGTCCCTAAGGTTAACGAAACTATCAGATTGCGTCCTTTTTGTTTTTTTATATCATTTGTGGTCCTCAGGGCTAACACGGGTGCTCACAAATAGTCTTGCTGTTAGCTTCCATCTAAAAATCCGTTATATTGTTGACGTGGCTTATATATAAGACTCACATATCCAATGAAATGATGCCATGTGGATTATATCAATAAATATATATTCAAAAATAATTTTAAATTTGTAAACCGTAAAACCCAAACTAATAATAAAAGAAATCAAAATTATTACAAACCCCAAAAAATAAAAAACTACTAGCTCCATCGCACCTCACCCCCAAGCACTGCTACACCCCTTCCCCCCTCCTTCCTCCTCTATATGGTCTCTCTTTGCCCCTCTCTCAGCCTCTCTCTTCCCTCCCTGACCTAACCCCAGCCCCCCTTCCGGTACCCAGATATCATAGATTTTCCCCCACCTCATCGACTCAGCTAATCTGCCCACCCCAACCACCACCGCTAATATGCCTATGCCTACTATGGTTGGACAATTTGATGATTCAAATTCAAGGAAAAAAATAATATTTTCCTTCATCATCAAGAATCAATAAATCAGCATCAATTCATAACCATAGTCCTTGATTATTATCGTGAGGAAGGGGAACTAGGGATTAGGGTTAGGCCAGAGAGAGAGAGGCATGCGATGGAGCTAGTGGTTTTTTTTTTTTTTTTTTTTTGTAATAATTTTGGTTTATTTTATTATTAGTTTTCTATGGTTTATAAATTTAAAATTATTTTTGAAATATATATTTTTAAAATAATCCATGTGGCATCATTTCATTGGATATGTGAGTCCAACATATATGCCACGTCAGCAATTTAATAGATTTTTGGATGGAAGTTAACTACAAGGACTATTTGTGAGCACCCATGTTAACGTTGAGGACCACGAATAACACCAAAAAACAAGAAGGACGTAATCTGATAGTTTTGTTAACCTCAGGGATGTTGTGATAAAAAGTCATTAATTAAAGACTCAAACTTTTTAAAAATCACCAATTGAGGACCTACTGTCAATTTAGCCCCACACACGCATCAACCACGTTGCTCTCAACCCATTAGGCCATCCCCAATGGGGGCTCTAATGTGGGTTGCACCACTCTTGGGCTGCAATATATAGCAACTGAAGCAAAAAAGTCATCCCCAGTGGTTTAGTTTTGGGGCCTTAAATGATTGAGCCCCGCCGGAGCTATACCCAGATTTATGTTCATGGTTCAAGCCCCTGAAACGTAATGCGGCCCACATAAAGAAAAAGTTGCCAACCCATATTGTTCATTCGTTTTGTTTTTACTCCTGTGATGGAAGGGCAAAGTTCCTCATTGCCTTGAAAACCAATGACTGGTCAACAAGCCAACTTTCTTTGGTGTGCGAGCGTGCCACTGCTAGCAATGAAAAATCCTAGCAGACTTCTTTGAAACAGATAACTTGCGCCCCAAGTTACTGATTTCTAAACAAGCGATTGTGAATTTGGGTGAGGAATATCTCCCAAGTAAGTTTGTTTCTTGCCTCAAACTAATGAGGACTTCATAATTTATCACAGTATAAAATTGATAGTTCTGGCCAGAATGGATGATAATAAAGTGGACTATTTTAGGCAGAACTTCCTTCTATATAATTAAAAAAAGGAAAAATCAACCCTAGAAAGACAGGACAGTTGGAATTCCATTTCCGCCTGGGTAGAAACTTCTGATCCGGGCTGGAATGTGTATATTTATGCTGGACTGAGCTGTTTAACAACTTCAACTATTTAGCTTTAGCTGTAAATCGATACCAAAGTTCAATTTTGCCAGAGCTTTAATCTACTTCAAGCCTTGGGAGGCTTTTGAGAGGGCAGAACTGCGGCTTCTTTAGTCTGAAGGGGCAGAAGCGGCTGGACTTGAGGACTTAGTAAGCTGGAACTGAGCTGTAAAATTTGTTGAGGTTTTCATATTTGTGAAAACTCAAACTCTGCTTGTCTTGGCTTTTGTTGAACCAAATTTGTAATGAGAGAAGTCCAAATTGTATGACTTATTTCTCTAAGTCTGAACTTTGGAAGTTCTGATCTATAGCTGGCTTCTTTTGTGGCTCAAATGACCTTTTGGTTGCTCCAGTTTGTTTGAAGGTTCTCAGTGATTAAGTGATCATTTTGAGTTTTTTGCCTTTGGTTGATTTCTGATTGTTTGATTGATTGTTGAATTTTTTGTGTGTTTTGCCATGTTTACCCTCTCTTTATATTTATAAGAAATGTTCTGGAGTAGGGTTTCTTTCTTTCAATTATGGGCGGCAAAAATTCTCAAAAGATCTTTCATTTTTTTAAATATAAAGAAGAAGGGGTTTTTATCAATTTCTGGCAGATAGGCTTTCAATAGTCAATTCTTTTTAAGACCAATCACTTCTCTGTTTTTTTTTTTTTTTTGGAAGAGAACCTTACCCCTCTTCAATTCCAACTGCCCTTTTGTGAGAGCTCAAACCGTGATGTTCAGTTTGCTTTTCCAGTTTGAACAACTCCCTGTTTTCCTGCTTATCTCTTTTTGAGAACTTTAGCCTGCGTATCCCTTGAAAGATGGTGCTTTCTTTGGAGTAGATACAATATCTCTGAATATATAAAAGGGTCTTGATCTTGTGGTGGCAGAGATTTCAGAGACGTCCCTTCGTTTTGCCTACCTTTGTCAACTCTTTTATCAACCCAGTTGAATTTGTTTGGCTTTTCTAAGTCAGAGAAAAAAATCACGTGGGTCTGTTTCCTTTTGGGTTTCCACTTTTTACTTTGATCATGCCAAGCCCAAGTTTAGTTTCTTCGAAGCCCAAGCTTGAGATAGGTTATGGGCCAGGCTTTTGTTGGATTTTGGACCTTTGGTTCCTGTTTATTTTCAGAGTCCAGACTTCTTGGGCCTAGCGTTTTTGTCTTTGTTATTCTGGGCTCTGTAGAGTTGGGCTGGGTGCGCAGGATTTTGGCCCAAACACATATGTGTTGTTGGTGACTTGCCTTTTGACTGCAGCTGATGATACTCTCTTCTTGAACAATGATTGCTTCTCTTTATTTTATATTTTATTTAATGTTACCAATGAGAGGGGATGGGCTAGATGGGTTTGTTTTTGTGTTTTTTGACGGATGAGGCTTCGTTTTTTTTTTCAAGGCAACAATCAAGTTTTTTTCATAGAAAAAATTTTCACACCTTGTCCAAATTTTGAATATTTTTTTTTATAAAATGTTTACACAAAAAAAAAAAACCTAACATGCTATAATAAACATTAAAGCAAATAAATTTTTTTAAAAAAAATAACACGTATATAAAATTATATCGAATATAGAGCCCTTTTGTTGTGATAGTGATTCCTTTAGAGCCTCAAAGATTCCATCGGAGCCCTAAATGAGGCTCTATCAACCTCTTTTAAAGCCCCAACCAATTGGGATGGCCTTAGACCACATAAGATGTCTCGGAGATTAGATATGGAAACCATCGAGATCGGTGACACGATGACTTTTCCTCTGGTTCTTAGATCGTGGTAGAGAGATCGCTTTGTCTCAGCTGGGGAAGAAGAAAACCCATTCCACTGACTTGGTCAATTCAGTAACTCGTGTTTTGTTTCAAACATTTTGGTTTTAGGAATCACATCGGTTTTGTTTGCTCATCTCGAAGAATTTGTACAGCTTCTTTGTGTTTGATGTTGTCCCTTTGGGTTTAAATAAAACGAGGACAACTCCATTCCAGCTAAGGACAGTGTTGTTCCTTGTCGATTTATCTCCATCCTCGATAAAGATAATTATTTTTGTATATTTAGGCATCAAGGTCTACAAGTTTGTACATTTTGGTACAGACCTAGTTGCCATTCTAGTGTGTTTTGGTAGTCTGAAGCTTTGAAAGGTGCTTAAAATTGTGGTTTCAACAAGAGAAGCCATCTGGATTTGTTGTATTTTTTTTGGGTATGAAGTGATTTTGAGTTGAACATTAGAAATGACTATGTTTTGCAAGGATGGTAAGGGAGGATTGGATAATGACAAGTGTGTAGGGGTTGGGTCGAGGAATTGAGGATCTGCGGTCGATGGGGGTTGCGAGAGGAGAGAGAGGGAGAGAGAGAGAGAGAGAGAGAGAGAGAGAGAGAGAGAGAGAGAGAAGCTGAGGGTGGGGACAAAGAGATCAGAGGTGGAGGGTGAGGGAGACGAAAGGGAAGAAAGGGAAGGGGATCAAGGGAGGGGTGGGGAAGGAGGATGGGGGAGGGGAAGGGGGAGGTTAACCACACCTAAGTCAATTCACATCGAGTAAGTAAATTAAGTACAATACTGATTTGCATATAATAGTAACCCTCAAGCACTAACTATAGTTAGTAAGTTAGTATGCTGCTAACCTAATTTCGACTCACATCTTAATCTATCTCGCAGGAGTTTCCAGAAGTGTTTCCCGGAGACCTTCCTGGATTACCTCCTCAATGAGAGATTGAGTTTACTATTGAACTCATTCCAGGAACTAATCCTATCTCTCAGGTGCCATACAGAATGGCAGCAGCTGAATTGAGAGAGGTAAAGACTCAGTTGCAGGAGTTGGTGGACAAGGGTTTCATTCGACCGAGTTTCTCTCCGTTGGGTGCACCGGTGTTGTTTGTGAAGAAGAAGGATGACACCATGAAATTATGCATTGATTACAGGCAGTTGAACATGGTTATAGTGCATAACTGATACCCCTTACCTAGCATTGATGACTCGTTTGACCATTTGAAGGGTAAGTTGGTAATTTGGGCCTGACATCTGCTAGGTGTAGGACATGCACAGGGTTCCTTACGAATTCCAAGGGGGAACTCGGGGCGGGTCCTGTCACGAAAACCCTTCCTTCACCAAACGGCCCAATTCTGGCACGAACTTCTCCCATGAAAAGGCCTCAGATGAGTCCGAGACAGAGCCAACAAACATGCTGTCATGTCGCTCTTGTGAAAGAATATTGATCTCAAGCTAACAAAACTTTAACGCTTATTTATTGATATACCCCCTGTGCTTTACCAAAAATCTCAATTTGCCCCTACAATTTCAACTGAGTCAATTTGCCCTTGTGCTTTCATTTCGTGTCCCAAGTTCCCCTATTCCGTCAATTTTATCAATAACACTTTTAACTTGCTGACATGGCATGGATGTTTTAGTAATTTGACATATTAAAAACTTAAAATTAAAAACAGCCTAATTAAAAAGAAAAAATAAAATAAAAGCCTCCCTGCCGAAGCTTCAACCTCAATTCACAGTTCACTCACCACTTCTCCACGGCACCAATCTTCACTTCATACGCCTACCTTCTTAACCCACCATCCTTTCCATGCTGCACCAATCTTCCAAGCATATTTTTCTTCCAAATAACATAACCCAAAAAAATAAAATAAAAAAAATAGAAACACTGCATATATTTCTTCTCTCCCTTGTGGATGAGGTTTTGTAATGAAACTCCTGCTTTCGACCAAAAGAAAAACCAGAGAAACACACCCTTTGAACTAAACCCAACAATTTTTCTACAATTACCAGAAAATCTCAAATAAGAAAGTAAATTTTTTGAGCTTGATTTCAAATAAGTGGGAAAAGATTTAGGTTCTTGGATGGAGGAAGAGATGTGGGGATTATAGGGCACAGTGGGAGTGGTCATGCTCTGGTAGACTTGCCCAACTATGAAATTGCGGTGGGAGTGGCATTTTTTTTTTAAATTTATATTTAATTTGGATTTTTTAATTTTTTAATAATTAAAATATCAATGAGACATCAGCAGTTAACGGTGTTATCGAAGAAATTGACGGAATAGTGGAACGTGAGACACAAATGAAAGCACATGGGGCATATTGACCCAGTTGAAAATATATGGAGCAAATTGAGATTTTTGGTAAATCACAGGGGACATATCAATAAATAAGCCAAAATTTAAAAACTCATTACTAAGCCCAACAGAGAACTAACACATTTACTATATCCTTATTATTTTCCATTTTATTGAGTGTAACCAAATTTTTCTAAAAATTAATATGTCATCATTTTATTTACTTTTACTCTACAATATATTAATTTAACTAAAACTTTTAAAATGTTTTTTTTAATTAAAAAAAAATCACTCAAACCCGAAGACGCTCTCGCTCACAAACCAAAAACACGTTCTTGCTCCATTGTCATTGACAACTACCTTCAACTCCGGCGTTGCAGACGAAAATCAAGAACATGTGCCATTTAAGATTCACTTTAATTCTTACTAGTTATCTATTTCATCTCTTGATTTAGATTCAAATATTCAATTTTTTTAGAAATAAAAGAAAATTTATTGACCCAAATCTAGAGCCATTAATCCATCCCTTCACACTTTAACTTGACTGAATTTCAAACACATACAACCAAGTCACGTTCTTGTTGTTCTCTGCCTTTGTGTTCAACTTTCTATTTATAAATCTTAGATTTGAATGATTCATGAACCCAATTTGGTAAAACTTCAATTTTTTAACAAATAAATTTTGGGCACTTTTTCTTTTTTCAGTTCATGAACTCAGACTTGGGTTTTTGCAACTATTTTGCTGTTTTTCATGACAAAGGTTCATGGTTTCTTATTTACTAGGTGTGAAAGAGAAAGATGGCTCGCTTTAGACACGATGATCTTCGAATATATGGTCGATCTTAGATGCATATGAGTTTTTCGTTTATGTTTTTCATCTATGAGGGCCGTTTATTTTTTCTTTTTGTCAAAGTACGTATAAAATAGGTTGGTTATGTAAGTTGTGATTTTTTTTAAGTCCTTTTTTTACAGGCTTTTCCTATTGAGATGGGCGATAGTATACTAAACTCACACACACTACACAGATGCTAGGACTCGAACCCAAGACCTTGCCTGAGGGAATAAATACTCAAAACCATTACACTAGTGGGTCCTTTGCTTTCGTAAGTCTGTAAACACGAATTTCCTACGACAAATGAGACAAGAACACGTGTACAAAATAATATTTGTATTAATGAAATTTAGGGTTACAATCTCTATATTAAATCCTCTGATTTGATCTCCAAAGTGTTTAAAGAAAATTTGTGTTTGATACAAGGGTCATAGAGACTTGATCTTGATCAAATGGGTAGCACAAGGCTTGTTTGGTGTTTGGATTTTTCTAGGGTGGAGGAATCGGCACGTATTTGTTGTGCTTGGTGGCTCTTCCAAAGTGAGGTGAAGAATGCAGAGAGTTTTCTGTTTCTTCTGAGTGCTTGATCTGTCAAAGCCCCCTCTTTCGTCTTGAGGCCTCCTATTTATAGGCTCCTGCAAGATGCTTGACCTAAATAGTTTTCCTTCTTTAAGACCTTCCTTTGTGGAATTCTAATTTGATTTAAAATCAATTCCAATAATTTGACAATTTAATCAAATTAACTTCGATTGATTGACTTGATTAATATTTGATTTAAATTAAAGTCAATCATAGAAAATTCTTTAATTAATTTTGTCTTCACTTTGAACCATTTAATGCACTCCGTCAGATGTCGACACGTGTCACTTTTGACAACTAATCCGATTTTGATGAGTCATATGCCACATGGGCGAATTATGGGGCCCATAATTCAATCCATCGAACCCTAATTATTTTCTTATCTAATGGAATTTATTGCACCAAAATTTCTTTGTCTACAAATTGCCCCACTTCACGATGCACTGTAGATATGTGGTTGTCACATGTAGGAGGTGCAGCTTGAAGTGTTCCCTTCTTTTTCCCTTTTTCTTCTTTTTTCTTTTTCAATAATTTGGTAGAATCACTCTTCCCTCCTGCTATTTCCAACGTTGGCTTTGACCAGTGAATTCCTCTTTTATATATATATATATATATAAGCATATATATTAGCATATAGATTGATCGGTGAATTCCCTTTTAACCACAAGGAATAGGAGACTCTGGCATATATATTAGCCATATTCTTTAGCTATATTTTGGGTATGTAGATTCTCTAATCGGATTGGTATGATCTTGTGTGGCCCCGTATAAGCAAGTAACTTAGTTTTGCCCTGAATATCCAGGAGAACCAATAAATATCTGATTAAAAGCTCCGAGTGCAAGTTACACAATCGTTCCTAAACTGACATCTTCGAGACATGCAAGGACTAGGGAATCCTAGCACTACCAGAAGCCTTGATAGCCTTTGGCTTCTTTAAATTGCATTACACTCATGGATATTGAGATTAACCAAATCGAATAGCAAATACTTCTTCTCTTGTCAACAAATTTACTTGGATTGTATAGGTGTGAATCTCGTAGCTTTAGGCATAACCTTGGTCCAAATAAACAAATCTGACACAACCTCTTTATTGAGATATTATTTCCCTTGATCTTGCCTTGTATTTGATTTGATACTCCAACGAGTGCAAATTTCAAGTTTCTGAAAATCCCTCTTTTTTTTTTCTTTTTTTTTTATATGTTCCGAAGCTTAAAAAAGGAAGCTTTGAAATTTTATATATAGAAAGGATATGATGAGTTTACCCTATGTACTACACATCCATAATCCATTGTGAAGCCGTCATCTCCCTTCTCTTGGTGAAGAAACCAATCTGTTATTGTATCTCAGCTCTTGGTGCCCTCAATGACGACAAGTGGAAGACAATAAATTTGACTGAGGTGCTACGAGACACAAGGTTGGGGACACTATTCTTGCTTCATGTCGTGTCTCTCCTTTGTGTGACTTTTCAATGATCGTCAAGCCGTATTATTATTATTATTATTTTTTGGTTTTTTGTTTTTTGTTTTTGGTTTTTTTTTCGAGCCTTGTCGATGTCCATCGCAAGCATTAACCGAATCATTCACCTTGAGTCCAGCTTAATTTTTTTTTTCTTGCAGGAATCACCCAATCAACACTACGATGCTTGAATAAGAGAGGTATTTTCCATGGGGAGCCTCTGAATTGGTGTCAAGCACGTTACAGACTGCTTTTTTCGCATCATTGGTCTATATGCTCTTCCACCGCGTATGCTCGGTGATGACATAGAGGAGTCATGGTGTCGTAGGCAATTTGGTGTGTAAATGAGACATTGCCAATGAGGACTTGCTATTGATGGACCCTCTTGAGATTAGAGTTTCTCATGCTTGTAATACATGCAAGTTACAAAGTGCACATCATTGTGGCGATAGTTCATTCGCCCTTCATTCCCAAGGTGATTAGCGTCTACTATTTTTGAAGATTATTCTTGCATGTCATTGGTCCTTTTTTTTTTTTTTTGGGGTGCCATACGCAATTTAGGCTCATTCGGGCTAGGAGCTTGTAGTCACTTCATGCATAGTATCGTTTCAAGAACTTTCCATTGATGGGACCAACTCTTAATCCGTCCTCGGCTACGATGTTGTAAGCATCACTTGTGTATACTTCTTGTACTATGTAGGTGATATGTTAATATTTATATAACTTTTTGATAAATATTTCCCTTAGATTTTGTATAATTGGATTGGTTAATTGCACTAAATTTAATTGTTTTGAATTATAGGTGCTCAATTTTGGAAATACATGAAAAATAAAGTTGAAGTGCAATTTTGAGTGTCTAGAGCAATTGTGGTGGAAAAGTCTCAATGGGCCTAATCAAGTTTACTGAAGAAAATAGTGGGCTGAATTGAAGATGCACATGAGATGATACATGGGCTTGCGTTGGAGCGGAAAAGTCCAAGTGATATGATTTTATTTTAAACTCCTTTTTCAACAAGGACTATGAGTCCAAGTCAAAGGAGGGGAGTTGTTTATTATTCCTTGAAGGAGTCGTCAAAGTGGTTGTGGGCTTTGTTAAGGGGTTGTTAACTCATATACAAAAGAAGCCACCAGACATGAAAGGAAAAAGGAAAAAAAAAGGCTACAGACGGGGAGGACCTAATTTTTGGAGTTGTAAAAAATAGAAAAAAAAGAAAGGAGAAGAAGAGGGCAGCCACAACATTCCATTCTCCTCCATCCTTCAAGGTTCCAAGATTTGAAAGGCCTAGGAAGCAAGGAGGAACATCAAGGCGTAGACCAATCACGCTGGCTGACCAACACGCCATCAAAGAGCTACCTTCTTCCCCTTTTTTATTTTCTGTTTTATATGTTCTTGCTGTCTATTTAAATTATGGGTAACTAAGTACTTAAGTTAGGGCTCGATTGAAGCCCTAATCATGTTTCTTTAAGGATTTCGATATGCCTTTGTTGTAAACTACTTTTGTGATGCTTAATTGATTAATTTCATATTATATTTTACTCTTTACATACGTTATGTTATGCTTGATTACCATATGCATGCTGTGTATTGAGTTTGTTACATAAGTAAATTTAGATGACCGAGTCTTGTGCCTATGAGAGAGTAACAAAAGAACTGGTTATAAGTTCTTGAAATTAATCATCATGAATAACTAGAATAGATACCATGTTCTAGGAGTTGTGTGTTTGTCGATTTCCATTGTGTTATGCATTCTTAAAGTGCAACTTAGTAGATACCATGCTAAACACTTTAAGAATGAAAAGAGTTAGAGTAGATACCCATGCCTAACTTGTTGCTTAGGGAAATCAATAACTTAAAGAGTAGATATCATGCCTTTAGGTTGACAAACATAAGCATCTAAAATCTGTTTTGTAGCATTGTGCATGTCTTTTGCTTAAGGAAGAAGATTAGCGGTGAACATCGAATCCCTAACTAGTTTTCTCATTGTTTTAACCTCAATCCAATTCTATTTTTAATCAAATGCTGTTTTCAATATTTAGTTTCGAAATTTTCAGTTTTCAATACCATCGTAAAATCATCCTTTTAAACACCTTGTCTACACCGAGTGCCCTTTGTTAGTAGTTCAAGGAAATTAATTTTAAGCACAAATTAATCCAATCCTCGTGGGAATGATCTCGTATTTGCTTTCTATACTATTTGTCTAATCTTGTGCACTTGCGAGTTAAAACGTGCATATAGTTGCTTAATTTTTAGGTTGCTATTTGTACAACAGTAGGGCCTATCCCATTTCGAAGTAAACTTACTTCGAGTTTTGTGTGTTGTGATGACAGGTCTACGTAATGCGAGGACTAGATCTCCTACCTGAAAAGATCTGGGGCGAACTTTCTTATTAAAAGCATTCGAAAGCCGAGCTTGATAACGCTCTAAGCGTTGTTGCACTTTGAGTCTCTTTTCATCTAATGCTACTAATTCTTGAAGACGCAACTTCGCATTCTCTTCATTAGTCAATCTCTCTTGTACGGCCATCCTTAATGATGGAATTTGACTTTCTAGAGGCAAGACTGCCTCCACGCCATATACAAGCGAGTACGGTGTAGCCTGAGTAGGTGTCCGATATGTCGTCCGATAAGCCTATAATGCTTCTTTTATCCTTTAATGAAATCTTTCTCGATTCTCCCGACAACTTTCTTCAACAGGTTGCAAAGAGTTTTGTTAAACGGTTCTGCAAGATCGTTGGTTGGAGCATTGTACATTGAAGAATTTACGTTGCTTGAAACCGAAATCGTCACATAGTTTATACATTAACCGGTTCGAGAATGGCTTTCCATTATCTTTGATGATGTAACACTGCACACCATACCAATGAATGATGTTTACTTTGATAAAGCTCACTACGTTTTCTTTCTTCACTTCCTTTAGAGGTACAGCTTTTGCCCATTTTGAAAAGTAGTCTGTAGCTGCAAGGATGTAAGAATGACCATCAGAAGATTTGGGTGCTATCGGTCCCACCACATCAAGACCTCACGCATCAAATGGCCATGAAGTAATTGTGGGATGTAGCGGCTTCGGCGGCTGGTGTATAAAGTTGGCATGGAATTGACATGCCTAGAATTTCTTCACATAATCCATGCAATCCTTGACCATAGTTGGCCAATAGTAGCCCATCCTCTTTATTTGGAAATGTAGCTTTGGTCCAGATTAATGAGCTCCACAAATACCTGAGTGAGCCTCCTCCATCTCTATGGATGCATCTTCTTCGCCCAAGCATCTTAGAAACACGCCTTAGAATGAACGACGGTAGAGAATTTCTTTGTAATAAATGAATCGAGGTGCCCGACGTCGTACCTCTGATCGATGTCTTGAATCATCTGGCAGTTTTCCATGCTCAAGATAATCAATTAAAGGTTGTCTCCAGTCGTCAACGTCAATGGACAGTACCGAGATAACGTTGACTCCTTCTTGCGATGTCCTAAGCGTTAATGGAACGACCCAACGTTGGCAAACTGGAAGATTTATTGCTTCTTCTTTTGTCAATGCCAATGTAGCGGCAAGGTTGGCTAATGCATCTGCCATTTGGTTATCTTTTCTTGGCACATGCTCCAGCGTCACAAAGTCAAAGCTTTCTAGTAACTGCGTGGCTAATTGGTGGTATGGAATTAGATCATCCTTTCTAACTTCGTAGTGAGTCAGCAGTTGGTTGATCACTAACATGGAGTCACCATATACTTCTAAGCTCGATATCTTCATCTCCACGGCCATTTGTAAGCCCATGATCAAAGCTTGGTATTCTGCAACGTTGTTCGAGCAAAGTTCACTTAAGGAGAATGAATAGGGCAACACGTGCCTCTCGGGGGATACGAAGACTACGCCAGCCCCCGCCCCGTCTTTACGAGCCGATCCATCAAAGAACATCATCCAAGCAGGAGAAATGTCAGCGAAGAAGATTTGTTCGTCGGGTAAGTCATCTGAAATTTCCCAGTCTGCTGGAATTGGATGATCGGCTAGGAAGTCTGCAACAGCTTGCCCCTTAACCGCCTTTGCTGGAGTGTAGATGATTTCATATTGATTGAGAAGTAACGCCCACTTGGCCAAACGCCCCGTCAAGACTGGTTTTGACATAACGTCCCTCACCGGGTCGGCTCGTGCAATTAGATGGACCGTGAATGCTTGCATGTAGTGCCTTAACTTTTGGATAGCAAAAACAAGTGCAAGACACGTCTTTTCTATAGGCGTGTAATTTAGTTCGGGACCAGTAAGCGTTCGGCTTAGATAATAGAGTGCTTGCTCTTTGTGTAACTCATTCTCTTGCGCTAAAAGGGCTCCAATTAACCTTTCTTGAGCCGCAATGTACAATTTGAGTTGTTTGCCTGGAATAGGAGCTCCTAACAGTGGTGAACTCGATAGGTACTTCTTTATGCTTTCAAAGGCATTGTGACAAGCCTCATCCCAAACAAATGGAACATCCTTTTTCATAAGGCGACTGAATGGTTGACACCTCCCTGCTAAGTTTGAGATGAATCGCCGAATAAACGCGAGGCGTCCTTGTAAACTTTTCAACTCACGTAAATTTCTTGGCTCGGGCATATCTCGGATGGCTTTAATCTTAGTCTGATCTACTTCGATGCCTCGATGTTTAACGATGAAACCAAGGAATTTACCTGACGTGACGCCGAAAGCACACTTCAAAGGGTTCATCTTGAGTTGGTACTTCCGCAATCTGTTAAACACCGTTCTCAAATCTTTCAAGTGATCTTCTCTTCTTTTTGACTTGATCACCAAGTCATCAACGTAGCATTCGACATTCTTGTGAAGCATGTCACCAAAGATCTTTTGCATTGCACGTTGATAGGTCGCACCTGCATTCTTGAGGCCAAATGGCATCACCTTGTAACAGTAAATTCCTTTTGGAGTGCGGAAGGCTGTGAGTTCTTCGTCCTCTGGCGACATTCTTATTTGATTGTATCCAGATGAACCATCCATGAAAGATAAGGCTTCATGACCTGTGGTTGCATCGACCATGAGCTCAATTATGGGCAATGGAAAGTCATCCTTCGGGCAAGCCTCGTTTAAGTCTCGGAAGTCAACACAAATACGAATTTGTCCAGTGATTTTCTTCTTCACCGGAACAATGTTCGCTATCCACGTTGGGTATTTCACCTCCCTAATAAATCCGGCGGCGATCAACTTGTCAACTTCGGCTTCGATTTGACTTAAGAGCTCCGGACGAAAGCGACGTTGAGTTTGTTTGATTGGACGCATTCCAGGTTTGACCGCAAGGTGGTGAACCGCCACTTTCGGATCGAGGCCTGGCATCTCTTTATACGTCCAAGCAAAGACATCTTTATACTCAAGCAACAGCTGATGATATGATTCCTCTTCGCTATGATTCAAAAGTGCACTAACGAAGATAGGTCTTGGGTCTTCATTTGTGCCCAAGTTGAGCTCTTTTAATTCATCAACAGTCGCTTGCCCCCCATCTTCTAATGCAGCAGGAGCGTCGTGAATCTCATCCTCGAAAGGCTCCTCTTCATCGAGCTCTTTAATCGTAACATGATGAACGGCTAGAATCTCTACTTCTTCATCATCACTTTCATTTTGTTGATTCAAAGCTTTCCGAGTTTGTATGATTGTTCGTCGTTTCACTTTGAGTTGGTCACCAGAAGTTACGTCTAGTGTTGAGAGACGTTTCATACGTGACGGGATCAGGCTCCGGATTTCATTATCTTCCGTCGAATCAACAAGAACTCCACTTTCCAACGCTTGCTTTCTTTTCTCTTCAGACGGTTGGCTTGGAACTCCGAGTCTTTCTAGTGCTGATATGCGCGGAGCTGATTGAATTCCCCTTTGATTCTGATGTCTAGATATCCTCTTGAACACAGAAGGTCGTGATGTTGATTCTTTGATGCGGCCAAAAACTGAGGTCCGCTGAGTAGGCTTGGCTAGACGGTCGAACACTGAGGCTCTCTTAATAGCCTTTGGTTCTTCTTCCTCCTCAACCACTTCGACACTGATGTGTTGAGCTTCTGCCTTCTTTTCTTTTCTTCTGCCAGAAATCTTAACAGGTGGGACAGGAGTAAAACCTAGGCCTGTTTTAGCTGAGCCGATTGTGTAACCCTGCTCCTTCAACTTCTTTTGTGTTTCGCTAAGGCCATGTGTCCTTTCTCCTGTGACATCTGGATTGAGCTCTCCTAGCGAGGAAGACAAGCCGAAGTCGTAACCTGCTTTTGACATGAGCTTATAAGCATTAGGATCAAAACCTTCTTTAGTTCTTTTGACCGGAAGATATTCATGTCTTGTTGCATCTTGTAATGGTCTGACGAACCTTGGTACTGAAGATTTCGACACATCTGAATTGCTCAACTTGGGTAAAGGCATGGTTGTAGACTCCTTCAAGAACTTCATGTCACTTTTCCCTAACTTCCTTGGTTTCACTTATTCTCCAAATGGGGATTGACCTTCCTTCCTTCGGGATGATGAGACATAACGAAGAACAGGAATAGCTACCTTCTGCGAATCTATCGGTAGTGATCCCATTTGTCCGAAGGCAGTGTTTTTTGGCTTATTATTGCTATTTTCTTCAGCGGAAAGGCATTTTGACTGCTCATCTTTTCTTGGTATGGCCTGGCCAGTTGAGTGAACCTCAACGGGAATAACTTCAGATGCCACGTCTTCATCGATGTAGAACTTGGCATCGGCGAAATAGGATTCGGCTTCGGTAAATGGCTTGACATCACCTAGGATTTTCTTCACTCCACCTCTGTAAAATTTGAAACATTGATGTAAAGTTGAAGGTACTATCCCATTTTCATGTACCCACGGCCTTCCTAAGAGAAGATTGTAGGAAGTCTTAACATCAATCACGTGAAATAGAGTGTTTGACTTTAAGTCACCTATCACGAGCTCAATTCTGATCATGCCCATGGCTCTTTGCCCTCCTTGATTGAAGCCTTGAATCATGAGACAACTTCGAGACAATTCATCCACGGTGATGCCTAACTTTATCATTGTGGATTTAGGCATTATGTTTACTGCTGAACCTCCATCCACGAGCATGCGACTAAGTTTCTGTTCTCGCACATACCTGGACACGAAAAGCGGACGGTTGTGTGGTTTGGACCCTAACAAAAGATCTTCATCGGTGAATGTGATGGAAGCACATGTCGCACAACAGATAGCACGGTCTTGAGACTCGGGCTCTAATTTTTTGGCCTCTCTTATTTGATTTGAATGAATATTGAGATCCATCAACGTCTTTACCAATGCTATGCATATTGCTTCAGGAAGTTCCACCACTTCCTCAATATTGAAGTGCGATGGTGAATCTTCTACCTGTGTCAGGACCTTTTGCTCTTCATGAGTTTCAGATCTTCCTTCCGAGACATCTTCGTCATCTACTTGATAGCAAGTTGTCATATGAACAGTCTCCGTTGGTCCTCTTACGAAGAACATTTTGGAAAAGTATTCTTCTAGCGTAATTGGAATTCGTGGTTCTTGGATTAGTGGTCCACTTTCTTGGCCAGAATCTCTCTTCACCATTATTCTGGTTTTGGTTTTAGAGCGTTTGTGCGAACTCCTTTTTCGCCGCTCCCTCTTTGATTGAGTATTTTGTCGTTGAGGAATGCGCTTCGTACGAGGTTTCCGCCGGGTAACGAGCGTCCATCCTTCATTGTCATCGAAAGATGAATCACCAATGAAGCCATCACCACCTTGATTGTTCGGTTTGCCCGCCACTTCTTCTGTGCAAGGATCAGTCACCTAGTGTATGCCCCTTGTTGATTGGAATTCCAATCTTTTTGATAATGCGGGCAGCGGCATCGGATCGAAGGATCCAAACACAATTGTGGCAACGTTCGCATCTGCGATTTCGTCAACATCCAACTCAATCCTTCCTTGCCTAGCCAAGTTCATAATTAGCTCCTTCAACACGAAGCACTTCTCTACCGGATGGCTGACAATTCGGTGGTATTTGCAAAACTTAGGGTCGTTGACTCAGTTCATCTCTTCAGGCCGCTTACATTCCGGCAATTCGATCACCTTCTTTTCGAGCAAGTCCTCAAGCATACCTGCGACATCGGAGTCAGGAAAGGGGTACGTTTTTTCCTCTAACTCCTTCAAAGTGCGTCGACGTCTATCCACTTCTCGGGATGGCTCCATCCTTCTAACTTCTTTCTTCTTGTCTCGGGTGGAGATTTTGACGGGGACGGTGTTTATTGTCATTGCTTCCTTGGTAGGCTTCTTGACAGGTTTATCTGTCTTTTGTCCAAAGACTTTCTCCTTTCTTTGCTCCATGACGGGCTCATGCTTTCCTCCGTGACTAGCTATACTCAACTCCATATCATGGGCACGAGTGGCTAGCTCCTCAAACGTGAGGGGTTTAATTCCTTGTAGAATGTAAAGTAACCCCCAATGCATTCCTTGAATGCACATCTCAACCGCCGATAACTCCAAAAGCCTATCTTTGCAATCCAGGCTTAACGAGCGCCATCGATTGATGTAATCGACGACAGGTTCATCTTTCCATTGCTTGGTATTTGTGAGTTCCATCATACTCACAGTGCGACGAGTGCTATAGAATCTGTTCAAGAATTCTCGCTCCATCTGATCCCAACTGTCAAGGGAATCGGACTCCAAGTCTATATACCAATCAAATGCATTTCCTTTCAAGGAACGAACAAATTGTTTCACCAGGTGGTCGCCCTCTGTCCCGGCGTTATTGCATGTTTCGACGAAGTGTGCAACATGTTGTTTTGGGTTGCCCTTTCCATCGAACTGTTGGAATTTGGGAGGTTGATATCCTGTTGGCATCCGCAAGTTGTCTATCCTCCTGGTGTATAGCTTAGAATATATGAGCGTGTCTCGGGAAGGTGCTCCGTATTGAACCCTGATGGTGTTTGCGATCATGTCCTGAAGTTGTTGGACCGACAAAGAACCCACCGAGGCGGCGTCACCTTTTCCATGCGACTTCTCACCTGACTCTGTTTCATGACCCAATCCTTTCTCACTAGATTCAGCCTCATGATGTGGTCCTTTCTTGTGTGCGTCTTGACCAGGCTCCTTATCCTGATGCACTTCCCACTTGTTGTTGATGAGAGAAGCAATCTGCGCATTCTTCTCCTGGACCATCTTAGTCAGTTTGGTGACCGCTTCGCTCATATGGGCCAGCTGTTCTTCAATAGACATAGCTCCCGTCACCATGACCTGCATAGCCATAGAATAAGACTCACCTACGGATTCCGAGGTAAGCTTCTTCTGTTGATCGTCAGGCGGGGATCCATGGTATGAGCCTGTGCTCGAGTCAGCGTCTGAAACAGGCGAGAGTGAGCGTTCTCTTGAATTCTTCGAACCCGAAAAACTCCTCCCTTCACTCCGAGAGTTTCTCTCATCCGCCCGAGAGGTATTCTTCTTTTGCCCCAATGAGGCCAAATTGATAACCGGTTCACGCCTTCGGTGAACATCTTTCGCCTTGGCTTGAGTCGGTATGGAAGTAACATGTTGAGTTACGGATATCGCCTTGGCCTTGCTCCGGGTGACGACCCCAGCAGAATCTCCGCTTGAGAAGGAGGCGCTCACGCTTTTGCCTCTCGTCGCGGGAACGGATTGAATCTTCTTGGAAGCCATCGTTTTTGGTGTGCTGATTGATTTTGGAACTAGAGAAAGAGATGAGAGGCAGAGATTGTCCCACCAGGTTTGCCAAATTTGTAAACACGAATTTCCTGCGACAAATGAGACAAGAACACGTGTACAAAATAATATTGTATTAATGAAATTTAGGGTTACAATCTCTGTATTGAATCCTCTGATTCGATCTCCAAAGTGTTTAAAGAAAATTTGTGTTTGATACAAGAGTCGTAGAGACTTGATCTTAATCAAACGGGTAGCACAAGGCTTGTTTGCTATTTGAATTTTTCTAGGGTGGAGGAACCGGCACATATTTGTTGTGCTTGGTGGCTCTTCCAAAGTGAGGTGAAGAATGTAGAGAGTTTTATGTTTCTTCTAAGTAGGGGTGGGCGTGGTCCAGTTCGGTCTGGTTCTCACCTCAAATCGGAACCGAAACTGATACTATTTAATCGGTCTAATTTGGTCCAATGTACGCAAAAAAATTTCAAAAACTAACCAGTTTGGTTATGACCGGTTTCGATTTTGAACCGGATTATTAATTTATTATTATTTTAAATTTGTTTTTAAAAAAAAAAATTTGTAATTTTTTTTAGGGATCTTCACTAATATACCCAAAATAGGAGCTGAAATTATAAAAAAACCCCACATGGAAAACACTTCATAAACACACCCAAAATCCATTTATTAAATAACAAATTAGTGTTGAAGTTCCAATAAATTACAGCACTGCCACTATCAAGCCCAACAGAAAAAAAACTCAAAAAACACCCAAAACAAACCCAGCCCAAATTTATAAACAAGCCCAAACATTGTACCATCTCGTATTCCATAACTTTCGGCCCAAAAAAAAAAAAGTAAACCGTAAAAGTAAACCGTAACTTAACTGGCGCGCCTTCATTGAAGCCATCTCTGCAAAACGTCTCTTCACTCTTCGTCTTCATCAAATCGTCTGCAAAACCGAGACTCCATAATCACCACGAAGCTTCATCTACTTTCAAAACGAACACCAGACACTGACCTCCACCTTCAGAACCAAGACAAAATTTCAGAGAACAATTTCGACAAGAAAACGCTTCAAAGGTAAGACATTTACTATTGATTATTTGCTATAAAGATCCAATCTAGGGTAATAACAGTATTTTAAATTCGAATGAAGGACAAAATCTTGAAACTATATAGGATTCACTACTGGAATAAATGCATAGGACCATTATTCTAGTCACTAATCTAGGGTCGATAACCCTGATTGTACACTATGAAATCCTATTTCTAACGCATGTCTGCCACTGTAAATAAAGTTCCAATATAGGGTAATAACACTACTAGTTCTCTTTGAAATCCTATTTCTTGTGCTTTTCTACCACTGTCAAGTTCCAGTATATGGTAATAATACTGATTGTTCCCTAGGAAATCTTATTTCTAACGCATGTCTGCCACTGCAAAGTTCCAATATAGGGTAATAACACTACTAGTTCTCTTTGAAATCCTATTTCTTGTGCTTTTCTACCACTGTCAAGTTCCAATATATGGTAATAATACTGATTGTTCCCTAGGAAATCCTATTTCTAACGCATGTCTGCCACTGTAAATAAAGTTCCAATATAGGGTAATAACACTACTAGTTCTCTTTGAAATCCTATTTCTTGTGCTTTTCTACCACTGTCAAGTTCCAGTATATGGTAATAATACTGTTCCCTAGGAAATCCTATTTCTAACGCATGTCTGCCACTGTAAATAAAGTTCCAATATAGGGTAATAACACTACTAGTTCTCTTTGAAATCCTATTTCTTGTGCTTTTCTACCACTGTCAAGTTCCAGTATATGGTAATAATACTGATTGTTCCCTAGGAAATCCTATTTCTAACGCATGTCTGCCACTGTAAATAAAGTTCCAATATAGGGTAATAACACTACTAGTTCTCTTTGAAATCCTATTTCTTGTGCATTTCTACCACTGTCAAGTTCCAGTATATGGTAATAATACTGATTGTTCCCTAGGAAATCCTATTTCTAACGCATGTCTGCCACTGTAAATAAAGTTCCAATATAGGGTAATAACACTACTAGTTCTCTTTGAAATCCTATTTCTTGTGCTTTTCTACCACTGTTAAGTTCCAGTATAGGGTATTAACATCGATACTTTACTGTCATGTTCCTATTTCTAATGCAGGTATACAAATTAAAAGATGAAGAAAATACAAACCAGAAGAACTTCCAAACCAAAAGGACAACAGTCATCAGCCATAACAAAAACAAACAAGAAGCCAAGCAGATGGGAGGACCCAAATTATGTCCAGATCAAGAGCAACATGCTCTCTTTTGCAACAACAATTGACAACATCAGACAAAGACTTGAACAACGGCACGATGTCTTAACACTGCTATCAAAGACACCTTTTTGGACATTGATAGAAGCATATATCCAGAGAAGGTTAACGAAGGTAGAGTGCATGAAGTCTAACTATGACATTGTGAGACTCATACAAGTTTATGACACGAAGACAAAGAAGTTCAGGTTTGATGATGGTGACAGTGAGATGAAAAGCCAAGATGTGTCTGAAATTTTTGGCTTGCCAAACAGAGGCAAGAAGCTACCAAGCACAACAACCTCAACAAGGCCAAATCTCCATTTTGTAAAGAAGTACTTCTCGGGTTATAAGAAGATAACAAAGACTTCAATTGATAAGTGCTTGAACTTAGCACTTGAAGATGAAACAGAAGAGGGGGCTATGGATACAACAAGATTGATAATCCTACAACTCTTCATGACCAATCTCTTCTGCAACTCTGGTTGTACACTTGCTTGGACATATACAACCACAATAGACACCTTAGAAGAGATGGGGAAATATAATTGGGCTCGAGGAGTTTTGGACTACATGTATTTTGGATTAGAACAAGCAAAGAAGAACAAGAAAGACAAAAAGAAGCAGCCAAGCGTGAGTGGCTGCCTAATCCTAATACCGGTAAGAACACCAATCTCCAAACTGCAAATTCGTAGCATTACTTTAAATGATATGAATTGACACATGATATTGCAATAAAATATTGTGCAGTATTGGCTGTGTCAAAGATCTAACCTGCTCACTCCAATTCCTGGAAGAGAACAAATGACACCAGCAGCTGTCAAATGGAGTCTTCAAGAACTCAGCGCGAAGCTTCATCATCTAGAGAACAACCAGATAAAGGTACTGTTAATACCATGTCATAGACATACATTCTTAATACCATGTCATAGACATCCTATTTCTTGTGCTTTTCTACCACTGTCAAGTTCCAGTATATGGTAATAATACTGATTGTTCCCTAGGAAATCCTATTTCTAACGCATGTCTGCCACTGCAAAGTTCCAATATAGGGTAATAACACTACTAGTTCTCTTTGAAATCCTATTTCTTGTGCTTTTCTACCACTGTCAAGTTCCAGTATATGGTAATAATACTGATTGTTCCCTAGGAAATCCTATTTCTAACGCATGTCTGCCACTGTAAATAAAGTTCCAATATAGGGTAATAACACTACTAGTTCTCTTTGAAATCCTATTTCTTGTGCTTTTCTACCACTGTCAAGTTCCAGTCATAGAAGTAAACTATGAATACCATGTCACTCTTAATGCTAACTCTACTCAACAAACAGATAAAAAGCACTAAAGCTCAAGAGCCGGATGATGATTCTGAAGAAGAGAATGAAGAGGAGGATGCTACTGCTGAAGAAGTTAATGAGGAGCATGATGATGCTGCTGAAGAGGTGAATGAAGAGCATGGTGATGCTGATGAAGAAGAAAATGAAGAGGAGGATGCTGAAATGAATGAAGAGCATGATGATGCTGCTGAACATCAAGTCCAGCAACACCACCAGCTACAAGAAGGCCACCAGCAACACCACCAGCAATACCGGAATTCAACGTTATTTGAGGAAATTGTTGGATCTGTCCCGGAATACAAGGAGGATGAAATACAGCTTACAAAAGAGTACATGATTGCGATCAACAATGCTGCTGAATATTGGACAAAGAAAGGAGAGCATCAAAAGATCCATGATGCAATAGCATCCTGCATAAAAAAGAATAAATTGATTCAGATGCTGTACAATGAAAAAAAAGAATTAAGGAAGCATCAGCAGCAACTGCAGAAGATGGTTAAGGAAGCAGCATATCACAAGAATGCCATACAACTTGATATGTATGAGGAAAAATCCTACATGACAAAGCTGCAGCTAGAAAATGATCAACTTCTTGCGGAGAAGATTTCCTATTTGGAAATTATTAATGAAAAGGAAGCTGTTATTGCCCTATTGAGGGATCAAAAATTAGCGCAAGAACTGCAGAGTGAAGAAGATAAATTAGAAGAGAAAGAAGGTGAAGCAGAAAAGATAAAATCAAGAAAACCAGATTCCTCATTCCCTGAAGCAGAGACAAGAGCACAAAAGAGAAAGCCTGCAAAAAAACCTCAAGAACCAGCCAAATCAAAGAAGAGGGCCAAAGGTTCATTCCTGCAATGGAATACATATCAGGTCTACAACATGCTGGATGAACTCTCACAAGAAAAGCTGAGAAATTACTGGAAAAGTTCAATTGATGGGTAAGGCAATGTGTTTCATTCATTTTCAATGCAAGATGCTATTATTGAACATGCACTAGAAAATAGGATTTCATTGTGTTATTACCCTATACTGGAACTTTACAGGGGGTAGACATGCATTAGTTATAGGATTTCAGAGTAATATGGCAGTGTTATTACCCTATACTGGAACTTTACAGGGGGTAGACATGCATTAGTTATAGGATTTCAGAGTAATATGGCAGTGTTATTACCCTATACTGGAACTTTACAGTGGTTAGACATGCATTAGTTATAGGATTTCATAGGATACAAGCAGTGTTATTACCCTATACTGGAACTTTACAATGGTAGGCATGCATTAGATATAGGATTTCATAGGATACAAGCAGTGTTATTACCCTATACTGGAACTTTACATGGTAGGCATGCATTAGGAAAAGGTTTTTTTAAGGAAACAAGCAGTATTATTACGCTATACTGGAACTCTATTGAACAGTTCTTTCAATTTATTGACATTTTTTCTAACTACAAATACTGTTACAGCACTGCTTTTTGGCAAGGGACAAGCATTTTGTTCAAAGATGACATACAAAGCTTATTAAGAGATACTGAAATTTATGGACAAATCATAGATGCGTATGCCGAGATACTTCATGATGATGAAAAGAAGGATCCTGCAAGACAACAGAATGCATACATCACGTGCTACGCATACGTAAAGATCATACCTATCCCGTTACTTCTAGTAAAAATCACAAATTATTCATCTTCCTATATTTTTCACATTCTCTCTAATGCCGAAACTATTAATCTTGCAGAGGTATCTCACAGGTAAAATGCACCCAAGAGCATTCGATGAATATTTTGTCAAACTCCTTGAATGCATAGGGAAGACTTCAAAGGTGTTCATACCAATAACGGATGGCGGACACCACACCCTGCTTTTCTTTGACACCAATTCATCGCAATGGACGCACTACAACTCATTGAGGGGGGAAACTGAGCAAACCGTTGAATACTACAACAAAAAAGCAATAATTTTGGTAAGACAGACTCCTAATATGAACTGTTAATACAATGCATGAACAAAACATTTAATCAGTGAAGCTAACAACATACTTGCCTAAAATGCAGGCAGACGCATCAAATGTCTTCCTCAATAGTGTCAAGGAATGTGCTCCATCAATTTTAGAAAAAAACAGCTTCACACTTCTTGAGTTCAAGAAGCCCGTCTACAATGAAGAATTCACCGACGAGATTGCAAAACTTCTTCCGAACCTGAAAGTTACACCAGCAATTGCTCAAACAATACAATATCTGATGAAACATGATCCCACAAAATTCAACTTCAAGGAGGACAGGGAATGTGCCCAACAACCCCAAAAGTCGTAAGTGTCACAATAACACTTTTCTTCCCCCAATTCAAATTAAACTATGATTCACTAAATGTTACATATACATATGTCTGAATTTGCAGAAACGATTGTGGAGTATTTGTCATGTACTACATCCAGCAGTTGTCACAAGGAAAACAAATTGAAGAAAGCTTGAGTACAGCGCATGTGTGGGAAATGAGAAAAGAAGTTTTATTGAAGACAATGGAAAGTGAAAAAAGTTGGTATTTCACAAAAGGGAATGAAGGATGAAAGCATGGATTTCACAAATTTTAGAACTATAAAATAGTAAATGTCCGGCTTCTAACTTCCAAATGTCAAAGTGTTAATATGTAGCTTCTAAACAAAATCTTTTGCTGCTTCTTAACTTTCAAATGTCTAATAGTTACTGTGTAGTGAGATTCAAATGTAAAAAATTGTTACTGTGTAGCTTCTTCTAAATTTCAAACTGCGCATTAACAATGTTCAAAATGCGTATTAACAGTGACTTTCAAAAAGCCCAGCCCAACTTCAGAAAAACAAGTTCAGAAACGAAATAAAGCCCAAAACAAATCAAGCAAATAAACTAAATAAACTAAAAAGTCTCATAAAAAAAGAAGCCCAGAAAACTCAACAAGCCAATAAAGCCCAATTTAACTAAGCCCATTGAAAGACAAAAAAAATCTAAGCCCAGATAAACAACAGTACACGCAGGCACCCAAAAGCCGAAAACCCACTCACCTCTAACCCCGATCTCTGCGACACCAACTCCAAAAGCAGGCGAAAACCTCCATAACCACCAGACAGGAGACAAACTCCATTACGAGAAAGCCGGCGAATCGAAGTTACATTCTGCCATAGCCACAAGTCTTCAAAATCGACACTACAAAACCCAGGAAAAAAGCAACTGAGCACAAGGACAACCCAGGGAAAAAGGAAGAAAATTTCAACCATAAACATCGACATAAGGTACAATCCCAAAAACCCAAACTCACTTTCTACTTTCATCTTAAGATTCTGCTAACTAATGCAAGAGTACGACGTTTAATACAGGTAACCAACGAAAGGGCCAACAATGACAGAAACAAACACTCAAGATGCAAAAAGCACAGAAGACCATCCCAAATCAAACGAAGAAGCTTCAGAAATGGCTGAAAAAGCATCACAATCAAACTCCCAGGTATTACAAAATCTCTTAACTTCAAAGTCCGATAGAAATGTTCTGAAAAAACGCATGTTTTGACTGCGATGTATATGTTTCACAACTGTTAATATTATGTCATAGAACTTGAACTGTTAATACTATGTCACAACTGTTAATACTATGTATCTTGCTCTTCTAGTGCACTGAGCAGTGCACTTGAAGACCAACATATGTAGCATCCTTTCTTCTAGTGCACTGCTTGCAGTGCACTAGAAGACCAAAATATATAGCATGCTATGTGTCTTGCTCTTCTAGTGCACTGAGTGCACTTGAAGACCAACATATGTAGCATCCTTTCTTCTAGTGCAGTGCTTTGTTAATCAAAATCTGTGGCTGCTATGCATCTCTCTCTTCTAGTGCACTGCTTGCAGTGCACTAGGAGACCAAAATATATAGCATGCTATGTGTCTTGCTCTTCTAGTGCACTAGTGCACTTGAAGACCAACATATGTAGCATCCTTTGTTAATCAAAATCTGGGACTTCTATGCATTTTGCTCTTCTAGTGCAACATGCACTAGAAATGCATATGAGGTTCAAATGCATAGAAGTAAATGGTTAATACCATGTCATAGAAGTATTAATACTTATGTTTCATCTTTCTTTTGTTTAGTTAAAATAACATATTTGTTTCACTTTGCAGGTGATCATATGGAAAAAGGTAACCGGGTTGAAATTCAAAAAAAAAAGCATACAAAAGTATCCCAAGCCAGAAAAAGCGCAAAAAAAAATCAACAAACACACAAGGCACACCACCAACAACAGCAAAAGCCAAACCAAGCAGACGCAATAACCCAAATTATGTGCAGATCAAGAGCAACATGCTCACATTTGACAACACATTGCAAACGGTAAAAGACAAGCTTGCAGCAAGAAAGGATGTCCTCAAGATCCTACAAAAAACGCCATTCTGGAGCATCATCAAGGCTTACATGGAAGGTCAGCTCACCAAGGTAGAATGCCAGAAGTCTAATTATCAAATAATTAGACTAATCAGGCTCTACAACCCCGAAACCAAAAAATTCAAATTCAGTGAAGGCAACGAGTATGAAATTACAAGCAATGATGTGTCTGAAATCTTTGGATTGCCTAACAAAGGAAACAAGTTGCCAAGCACAACAACTTCCACAAGAACAAATTTGGGCTTTGAAAAGAAGTACTTCAAGAATTCAAAAAAAATCACAAAAACTGAGGTTGATAGGTGCCTGAACACAGCAATAGCAGATGACAGAAAGAACAATGCAATGGATGTTGTGAGGTTGTTAATCCTAGAGCTCCTCATCACAAATCTCTTTTGCAACTCGGGGGCGACAATGGCTTGGACCTTTTTGACTATGATTGACACCTTAGAAGCAATGAACAGCTACAACTGGGCACAAGGAGTCTTAGATTACATGCATTTTGGACTGGACCAAGCCATGAAAAATAAAAAGCACAAGACAAATCAACCAAGTGTCAGTGGTTGCCTTGTGCTAATCCAGGTAAGAAACTACATCCATTTGTTAATCCTATTATATTATTTGTTTTCACGTGCATTAACACTTTATATTGAAAAACATGTTTGCAGTATTGGCTGTGTGAAAGAACTAACCTGATCAGTCCAATTCCTGGAAGAGAAGATCATAAACCAGCGGCTGTCAAATGGAGCCTTCCGGAGCTCAATATCAAGCTGAATATTGCAAAATATGAAAACATTAAGGCATTTTTCTTACTTCCATAAACATATATAATGTTAGTACACCATAATTACTACTGACTCCAATAATTCAACAGATAAAAGCTGCAGACAATGAAAAAGAAGAAGAAGCAACGACTGATCACGCAGACCATGAAGAACAAGAAGAAAATGAAGAGGATGATGACTTTGTTATCACATTTAAAGATTGGGTAAGATAACCTACAATGACCCAACATTTATATTTCAAAACTGAATTGATGGTGGACACACATATACATGTATATAAATTTGCTAATGATCTTTTTTTCCTTTCTAATATTTGTGACAGTTAAAGAGTCAAACACAAAAAGGAAAAAAGCAGACTGTTATTACCCAGAAACAGAACTTCAACTTCCATGAAAATGTGGACCAAAGTGCAACCCAGACAAACACTCCACAACAGGAGCAAAATGAAGACAATACAGAGTCATTGGGATGCAAAGCAGATGATGAAATTGAAGAACCACCAGCACAAGCACCGGGATGCAAAGCAGATGATGAAATTGAAGAACAAGCAGTTGACCTTAGCAGAGACTCAATGACGGAGGGGGACATTGTTAATGTCCAGCAACAGCATCCAGACCTTGACAGCCAGGAAGAAGAATTCAACACCATTTTTGAGGACATAGTGGGTTCAATCCCAGAGTACTACAAGCATGAAATAGTCCCTACCCATGAGAAAATCCAACAGCTGAAAGAAGCAGTCGACTATTGGATTGAAAAGGCAGATACTCGAAGGGATATGATGCAGAGTGCTATAGAATCCTGCATAAAGAAAAATTCATTCATTCAACAAATATGGACAGAAAAAGAAGAGTTGGAGAAAGAAATTGAAATACTGAAAAAGTAGCTTGAGAAAGAGAAAAAAGAAGGTGCAAAATTACAAGGGGAACTTCATGCACTCAAAACAAACAAGAGACAGCTACAGGAACAACATGAACTACTTGAAGGGGAAAAGTTGTCATGCATTGAGAGCATGAAAGAAAAAGACACTGTTATTGCCTCTTTGAAACATGTGATGGGAAAAAATTTCACACAAGGTGAACAAGGAGAAATTACAATGAAAGAACAAGCTGATAAGGAGAAAAAAGATGAGAGAATAGCAGAAGAAAGTGAATTGGAGGTGCAAGAAACTCCTAATGATGAAGATGAGAATGCTGATGAAAAAACTCCTGAAAAGTCAGTTCTCATGCAAGCGAAAGAAGTAGGAACCAGGCAGTTACGTTCTGGCATCAAAATAATCAAAGACAGAAAAGACAGAAAGCCTGCAAAGAAACCAGATTACACATACCCCGAAGCACATAAGAAAGCCCGAAAAAGAGAAAGCCAAAGCGAAGATGAAGCACCCAACAAAAAAAAGGACAAAGATACATACCTTCAGTTGCGCATGTATGAGGTCTACAACAGGCTGATGAAAAATCAAAGAAGAATTTGGAAAATTACTGGATATCTCCATCTGATTCCGATGAGTAAGCCAATCTGTAGTAGAATTACACTGTTAATACTATGCCGTAGAACTGTCATAGAATTACACTGTTAATACTATGCCGTAGAACTGTCATAGAATTACACTGTTAATACTATGCCGTAGAACTGTCTTGCTATTAAACTGTTATGACATTATTATTTGCTGAATTATTATTTAAACAACATTATTGTTCAGGGGCGCTTTTTACCTACACAATAGGACAGTATTGTACAAACATAACATTGAAAAGCTGATGGGAGATGATCCAATTTCTGCACTAATCATCGATGCTTATGGAGAGGCACTTAATGATGATGCGAAGCAGAAGCCTCAGAAACAAAAAAATGCATATTTGTCCGCCAATAACTATGTAAGATCACATATAATACATCAATATTATATCATCAACATAGTTACTAATCACCAACACATGACTTATGCAGATGTTTTTGCGAGGTGCTTCACACATGCTGACATATCATGCTTTCTATATGCCACTCCTAGAAAATATTGGAAGCGTTGATAGAGTGTTCATACCAATTACAGATGAGAACCACCATACGCTGCTTGTCTTTGACACCGGTGCAGCAAAATGGACACACTTCAACTCATTCAGGGGGACATCAGAACAAACTCTCGAATATTATCACAAGAAGGCAATTGTTTTGGTAAGTAAAACTGGTGATTAACACTGTTAATACATAGGACACTAAATTTAAAGGAAACTACGCACATACTTGACTATGACTATGATGCAGGTTGAGACAGCGAATATATTCCTCTGTCTTCTTAAGGAATGTGCTGCAGCATCACTGAAAACAAAACTCGTCCAAATTCCTGATTTTGATGCCAAGAAGCCGAGAGGGCTTAATGAAGCTTCAGCTAGAATGATAGCAAAAATGCTTGCCAGCAACAAACTTACACCGGAATATGCTCAGACATTGAAGTATCTGATTCGTCATGATACTACTAACTTCAAGCTGACTGAGAACAGAGAATGTCCCCAACAAGCAAACAATTCGTAAGTTACGCAATAACAGTGAAACTTTAATCCTATTCAACTGAAAAAAATACTGAACTAACTCCTGCATGCGTATCTCTATTATGCAGCAATGATTGTGGCGTCTTTGTCATGCACTTCATGAAGCAGCTTTCCAAAGACCAACAAATAGAATCAGATTTCAACAAAGAAAAGGTCTGGGAAATGAGAAAAGAAGTCCTCATGAAAATTATGAGCAATGAAAGAAGTTGGATTTCCATCAAAGAAAGAGGAGAGAAATGCAAAGGAATGAAGTTGTAATCAAATATTTTGCAAAAATTCTTGCTTATATTGTAGTTTCTTAGGACTTGTGTAGGTTTAGAACATTGAAGTAAAGTGATTTTCAAATTCAAGTTATGTACTTATTCAAAAATCAGTTTATTTACGTGAATTAACAGTGTATGTAACCTGAAATAATGGTCTCCATAACACTAAAACAACTAAAAAGGTGAACTCCAACAAATAACAACGCACTCTCAATACAATGTTAATCCTATTTGATAGAAATAAATTGTTAATACCATGTCATAGAACTATCTTTTAATTTCAACAATGACATAAACAGTGAGTATTAAAACAGTGTTCCTTCATTTATAGATTATTCAAACAGCAGTAATGCTTAATTCATATCAAACTTCAAAACCAAAATTTCCAAAATACCAAAAATGGTACATATTATGTATTAATACCGAAAATTCAAACAGTATTCATATGCAGTGACTGCTATTTCACCGTATTAACAACTTGCATATCAATTTCTATTCCTTTCAACTATGATTGTCACTAATCAATCACATAGCACTTTAACTAGTTAAAGACTAACTACTCTCATTCAAGTCTTTATACTCCAAAACCTTTACATCAAATAGGAGCCTTGCAAGTCCTCCTATTATGACGATCACAAGAACCGCATCTCTTGCACTTCAACTGCCTTGTAGTTTCACTGCTTGACTTGAAGCGCTTTGTCGGAGGTCGTCCCGGAGGCTTTCTTGTATGCGGAGGTAGAAGAAAAACATCTCCAGCAGGAGGCTTCTCAATATCAGGTATAGGAAATATAGGGGTTGCATAAGTAGCCCTATAAAAGTCTGCCTTGTAATACTCATCAACAAAGTTATACAAACATAACCCGGAATGTTGGATAACTTGAATCGCATGCTGACACGGAAACCCAAGCAATTGCCACTGATAACAGGAGCAAAACCTCTCGTCCAAATTGACCATAACACTCAAATCAGCATGAACTTCAAATATAGATTCACTCGCGCGACATATCCTCCAATGACGACCCTTTGCAGCTAAATTCTTCAACTCATCCTCAATAACCGGACACAAAACACTACACCATTTCTCGGATGCAAGCTTCCTCCTAGAAATCATCTCCATCATTTTGACCCTAATAGTGTCAATCATCTCATAAATTGGAAGCCTACGCACATCCTTAACCCATGAATTAAACGACTCGGACAAGGCATTACTAACCTCCCCATACCTCTTTCCCGGAAAAAATGCATTAGCAAAATTTTGGACAGGGAGATCAGCCAAAAACTTATCAATTATTTTTGAACCGCCATCATCTCTTAATTTTTTCAAAATATCTTGATATTCCTCAACAGTCGGTGCATACAACAACTTACAAAAAAGCCATAAAATATGATCCTTGAAAGAGGAACCAACAGAATGCGGATACTTCTTTTTCAAGTTCTCTTTCAAATGATATAGACAAAAACCATGGGCAGAAGCAGGAAAAACAGTCCTAACAGCATCGATAATAGCACCATGCCTATCAGAAATGAATGTAAGTTGCCTACCTTCATCCACCAAAACTTCAGATATCCTTTGCAGAAACCACCTCCAATTGTCAGCAGTTTCACCGAATACAATAGCAAAGGCAAAAGGGAATACCTCTACAAAAAACAGAGAAATATATTAGTTAGTTTGAACATTGCAAGAGCTAACAGTGTTACCACATGAAGCAGAGTAAAACTACAATGCATAAAAATACTCAGATGCAGGGTATGAACAGTATAGAAACTGTTCATACCACTCAATGGAAGTCAACAAACAGTATGACAATTGTTCATACCACTAACTGGAAGTCAACAACTACAGCATTTACATTTGCATACCTATACTGTTCATACTACTCAATGGAAGTCAACAACTAAATCATTTACATTACATACCTTTATTCCCATTCTTTGCAGTAGCTCCTAGAAGAGTACCCTTGTACTTGTTTGTAACGAAAGTACCATCAATAAACAGCATAGGCCTACACCATCGAAAACCATCAATGGAGGCCTTATAACATATAAAGATCCGCTGGAAACGAGAACCATCCTCGCCACAGTCAAGCACACAATGAGACCCGACATTGCTGGCCTTCAAAACATCAACATACCAAGGCAGGTGAGCATAAGACAACTCCTCATCACCATGTAAATCCTTAGTAGCCGACTCCTTCCCATACCACGCAACATGATAAGGGACATCCAATCCATAATTTTCTTTCAAATCAGTAATTAGCTCAATAGGCCTTACCAAAGGATTGCTACGAACTTTATCTTTGACAATTGAAGACACCAAACGAGACCCCATTGCCTTATTTCTCTTCTCACGGATCAAACCACTACAACTGTGTACATTATTTAAATTCTTAATATAGAAAAATCCATTTACATTAGACTTAACAGCATGCACATTCCACTCACAGCCATTTGATTCCTTCTTAGCACACACAGCAGTAACACGACGAGGCTCATTCTTCAAATACTTCATCTTAAAACCATTCTCAATCGCGTACTTAGCCAACTTATCACGGAATTCACAAACTCCACCCTCAAACTTCTGACCCTCATGAGTAATATAACCCTCCCAATCAGTAGACAAATATTTACGCCCTCCACAACTACCATATTTGCCTAAATATTCATTTCCAAACTCACTGCTAATACCATCAAAATCCATACTCAAACAAGAAGAAGAAGCAGCACTTGAATCAACAATACTACCAGTTTGACTTGAATCTTTACATGTATCCTCATCTTGTGCAAAACTGTAATTGTTAGGAGCAGACTCCAACAAAAAAGGAGAAGCAATCATGTTCGTATTAACAGTTTGAACATGATTCACTACAGCCTTATCCCTAACAGCAATGTGAATTAATTGATCCTTCATCAGTCCACATACCATAAACATGATTTTCAAATCATCGTCCGATTCCAACAAACAATTGGAGCAATCCATAAAAGAGTACCTCAACTCAAAATGACCTAACTTAAGCTTAAACCTACTACACAACTCGTTGGACAACCAATCAAAAGTAGTAGTTGAAGACAAAATAAGCATTAAAGTTCCAGCACCATAGGTGCACTTCGCCACTCTCGAATCATCCATATATATCTCTACAAAAAAAACAACAAACAAAACAAAAATGACTACTAGTAATAACAGTGGATGCCGAGTGCATTAACAGTGAATTATAGTCGACTCAAAAACCAATAGCGCATAAACAGAAAAAACACGAATATACTCAGATTCAACTGAAAAAGCATACCTCAATTAAATCGAATAACACAAATTTTTCACCACAGCTCAAACCAAAACACAAGAGCAAATCCACAATCAAAACGAATCTGAAATCAATCCAAATTATAAACAAAAAGAAACGAAAACCTAATCAGCAACTTAATTAATCGAGCATCAAATCACCAAAAAGCAGACTACAATATAATCGAATACCTCCAAAAACGAATATGAATTCACAAGAAAAAATCGAATACCTCAAAAATCGAAGATCACAGATCTCACCAAGCTCCAATCGAGTCTCATGCAGCGCATATCAATCCAAAAATCACCAAATCAAACAAGAAAGAAAAAGAAATTGAAGCAATAGAACTCCAATCTACGCCATACTAAGCTCAGAAGAATCGAAAAAGAAGATCTGGAACCACATCATACTGAGCTTCGTTCGAAGAGGTGAACGAAACTCGTTTCGTTCAAAGAGATGAACGAAGCTTCCTTCGTTCGAAGAAGTGAACGAAGCTCGCTTGGAATATTCGATCTGCTGAGGCTGCCAAACAGGTTTCTGTTACGAGGTCACCAAATTTCAAGAAATTCCTATCCTAGCTGGCGAGTTTTGGGCATGTTTCAAAATATTCGAACCAAAAGGTCAAAAACGTAATCTAACATAGAAAATAAAATACAAAAATCGACAGCTTTCTACAATTGGGTGTGTTTTGGGTGTGTTTATATGTATTAAATCATGTAGGGTATATTTACAGTTTCATGTCTACAATTGGGTATTTCACTAATTTTGTATTTTTTTTATTATAAAAATGATAATAAATAACTTATTTTTTTGACTTAAAAATTAACAAATAATCCAATTCATACATTTAGAAATTTTTTGAAGTTGAACTTGGAAAAATAGTGATTATAAAATTTAAAATATGGCATTAGATTTTAAAATTTTGTAAAAATAAAAAACATATATAACATATATATATGACCGGTCCGGTCTGGTATGGTGCCGTGTAAAACTGGAACCGATACACGTTGGAACTGGTTCGGTCCTGTTTGTTGACTTTTTTGGTCAATTGATTTTTTTTTCACCGGTTCGGTTCGGTGTTCCAGTTTTTCGGTCCCAATGCCGACCCCTATTTCTGAGTGCTTGATCTGTTCAAGCCCTCTCTTTCGTCTTGAGGCCTCCTTTTTATAGGCTCCTGCAGGATGCTTGACCTAAATAGCTTTCATTCTTTAAGACCTTCCTTTGTGGAATTCTGATTTGATTTAAAATCAATTCCAATAATTTGGCAATTTAACCAAATTATCTTCGATTGATTGACTTGATTAATATTTAATTTAAATTAAAGTCAATCACAGAAAATTCTTTCATTTAATTTTGTCTTCACTTTGAACCATTTGATGCACTCCGTCGAATGTCGACACGTGTCACTTTTGAAAACTAATCCAATTTTGATGAGTCATATGCCACATGAGCGAATTATGGGGCCCACAATTCAATCCACCGAACCCTAATTATTTTCTTATCTAATGTAATTTATTGCGCCAAAATTTCTTTGTCTACAAAGTCCTTAGAAGTCATTTTATAAAAAGGATAAATTTATCTTTAAAACTTTTAAAATAAGGTGGGTTGAAATAGAGGCACTAAAAAAATTTAATTTTGTTATAAAAGTAAGGGGAATTATAGAGAGCAATAAGAGGAAGAGAGAGACAGAGAATTTGTTCTATGAACTTGTTGTCTTAATCTTTAATAAGTACCTATTTTAATTATTCTATGAAATTAACCCACTAAATATAGATTAAACGCTACTAATTACTATACTAATAACATATGTTACAAAATAACAAAAAGTGAAAATAATATGGACATAATAGTGGTAATCCACATTCCATGGATTTATACAGAATTTATTGTTCTCTTTATTAAAGTTCTGTTTGTTGGTAGGCTCGTGCTCAGCCTCATTTGTCTTCCAAAGTTATATAGCATCTGTTGTCAAGTAAGAACAACAAGGATCCGTGGCGCAATGGTAGCGCGTCTGACTCCAGATCAGAAGGTTGCGTGTTCGATTCACGTCGGGTTCAATTCCTACGATCCTCTAGAAATTTTTAATTTTTGCCTAAAAAATGTCAGCGATATGTGATAGATGACTGTTTCTTTTAGACGGTCAGGTTTTTGTTTTTTGTTTTTTTGGGAGGCGGGTAAGTTAGTAAGCGAGGAAATTCGCTCTTGACGATATATGTTGCCTATATGTTATATACAGTCCCGATCTCTTGGACCACAGGAGTCCAAGAGATTGTGGTCACCCACCGTTGGATATTAATCCAATGATTCAAAATGATATATATAAATGCAATATGACATAAATGATTATTACCCGATTCAAGTCAACCGTTGAATTTACATCCAACGGTGGGTGACCATAAATCTCTTGAACTACAGGGGTCCAAGAGATCAGGACTGATGTTATATATGCAAATTCTAAATATAAAAAATAAGCGGAATTCGCCCATAAACATGAAAAGATAAAAAGGGGCATAACAATTTGATAATTAAGCCATCAAGCTATTTAATCGATCAAATAATACATCTCTCTCATCAGAAAGTTACAATTAGTTTTTCGCGGGGCCATGTGGTGTGGGCAACTTCACCCCCTCAAATTACTGTGGGAAAACAGTAGCTACAAACTTGATTGAGAATTTGCAAGCATCTTGCATTAATCGCCTACCGATCGTTTGCAGCGTCTTCATCTTCCTCCGGTTTAACAAAGAATTCAATATAAGCAATTCGACTAGGTTGCTGATATCCAGCAGAATCGATGCGTGGGTGTGAAGTGGACGGCCTTGCCACTGAAACAAGGTGTTGAACTTTCAGCAATCCACCTCTCCCAATAGTCAACTTGCTTCCTCTGTTATCTTTAATGACGCTGCCTGGAATGTTAGAAGTTGTAGCTCGAAGGAACTTGTATTTGTACCTAAGAGCATTAGGGTCAGAACCAACACAATTAACAAACTAGAAGTGGTGCGGTGGATGTAATGTTCGAAAGTCATATTTAAAACATACTTGTAAGATACTTGACGATCACAATGAAATGCAACCAAAAGATCAGTATTCACATAATACATCAAGTCTATCTGCAATAAAGATAGATTTAGAACTCTGAAATTTGGAATCATCACAGTAAGTGATTGCTTATAAGTTAGAAACAATATTTACCTGCAAATCCCCATGGCCTTCACCTCTGAAGGTAACGATAGGAGGAACTGGTTGTAGATTGATCTGGATGCTTGATCCAGGCCACTCAAGATCATCAATTGCTTCCTTCAACGCTGCAGACTGTTGTTTAGATTAGATGTCAAACAACAATAAGGTAAAAAGAACTTCAATATGAGTCAAGAACATATTCGATATATCCAGAACATTTATATTCGAGTGCTACTCACTACATATTGTTCAGTGAATACATGAACTCATCCTCCACAAGTATCATTAATTGGCATTCTTTCCCTCTTCTTTTGTTTTTCGGTTAAAGGGCTAAAATTAGATAACGCCCCCTTGGGTTAGAGGACCTCCCTTTGGTTTTCCTTGTGGCACTCATTACCCCCTTTTCTAATATAAAAAATTACCCTTGTTTATTACTCTGGATTGATGACCTTAAAGAGCACCGAGGGATACAGCATACACTAATGGCACACCTCAACTGTAATGCATGCATATCCATTATCTTATATATTTATATATATGCCCAAAGAACTAATTTGATTCGTGATTCCAAGATGGCAGACAGAGACACAGACAAATGATGTCCAGATAAATACTTCAATTACATTAAACTATCACACACCTTGACCATTCTAATCTTATTAACCTCAAACTTCATATTTATGACAAATATGATGCACAACACATATAGTGGCAGGTAAAACTGATAATGAAAATAAGGTGATCAATAGAAATTAATTTGAAGATCTTTTGGAGAAGGTACCCACTCATTAAATGGAAAAGAGGTTAAATTGAAGATAATATGGATTCTTGTCAGTAACTAACCAATTCTTTATACTTTTAAAACACAAATCTTGGTTTTTTGAAGCAGATATGGGTAGAAAATCATTTGGCCAGATGGAAATAACAAATACTTTTAAAACAAGCAGATATGGAAGAAAGTCATTTCGCCAGATGGAAATAGGAAATATGCAATGTGAAGAATGTATAAGAAGATTTTCAGGGGACGCTTCAGTTGCAACCTTGTTGCACTTGAAGCAGCATGCTAAAGGGCATTCTGAACCTATAACAAAGTCACACCAGGTCTGATTTCTATTTTATCCCCATTACATAGAAATTTCAGTAGCTTGTATGTAATCATTTAATTATTGAGAGAGAGAATGATGAAGGAGAGAGCAGCTTGTACGCTCTTCATATGAGTATATATGAATGATCATACCTTAACAGTGAAAGTGAGTGGGGTGCTCCCGCCAGGTTCAAAATTGTAGTCCCAAGAAACTGTATCTGGGATTCTTGTCCTGATCTCTGCATAAACGCAAGCATCCAACGAATCAACAGACCTAACAGAACATGCAAGAAAACACTGTCATGAAAAGATTTGATTGATTTGTCATGGATTGAAAGCATAAATACAAGGATCATGAACAAGTAGCTAGTGTATTACTATTACAATTGTTGACTTAAGCATCTCCAAATGAACACAACTTATCTGCTATCACAAAATCTACAAGGAATATTCAATTTTGAAAGAAAGAAGGGGAAGAGTTCACAAAATAGATTTAAAAAATCCAAATGTATTTTGAACTTGAAAAGCAGCAGAAAAGCAAATATAGGTGTGGAGCACCATAAAGAGTTTGGATGACAACACAATATTTCATGTAATTCATGTGATAAAAGGTACACAACAATGTGGTACAAAATCAAAGATGATTTAAGTAATTCAGTGAAAAATGGAGCATATGAAGAAGAAGAAGATACTTGAGAAGAAGCTGCATGTCGGGCCCCGGATATCGAATTTCTAGAATGCTTGATTGTCCAGGAACTGAAAATGTGTTCAAACAATCCACAAAGAGCCCCAAACTGACTCCAAACCTGGGCCGACCTTGCCCGTTGTATTCATAACGAGTAAAAAGCTACAAACCAACACCCAACCAACCAACCAACAGAAATTTTCTCAGCGATGTCAAAAAATAAATAAGGCATCTGAATCTGATCTGTTGTGATTTTCTTGGGAGCCAAACAGAAACAGGGTGATTAAGCATTTTGTATATACTGTGAGTAAGAAGTGAAAAATCAAGTAAGTGTTTGCGGTAGTATTTGTAGTACCTCACGCTGGAGATAAACTTTGGCCTGAAGACAACCGGTTTCCTCGACAATTAAAACGACGCCGTGTTCTGATAATTCCATGACTGCGTCCTAAATTGCAAAATGGTAAGTCATGAAAAAGCCCTAGATATCATAGCAGACTCGTCTTCCACAAAGCATAAAAAATTAACCAACATTCATCTGTGGCATATGTGAAAAATTTGAAGTTGGGGAGGAACCCACCGACCCACCTGCTGGCGTTTCCATCGGACGGTGGTGAGGGCATCGACCATACCCTGGACGTTGTCGAGCTGGCACACCAGATCAGGGGCTTCTTCTGCCGAGGACGACGGCGAGTTCATTTTCCCCTTAATTTCCCGCCACACAAACGCTCTCTCTTGCTCTCTCTCTAACGAGTACTGAAATTTGAGTAATGTTCTGGCGTTCCTTTTGAAATTATCTTCTAATTATAAGCTCTTTGTCTTTGTTTCAGTAAGCTGGGCGGGAACCTTCCCTTCCTTACTCCACTATGATCTTTCTTTTGTACGGAACTTTCTCCATTATTTAGGGCCACTTTGCTGTCATTTTTTTAAAAAAGTTGCTTCTGTTTATTTGGCTCATGAGCCCATGAGCTGATGGAGGCCCGTCCAGCCTAAAAATAAAGTCCGGCTTGACCCATTATTTAATGGGCTAAATCTGGGCTAGAGTGTCTAAAGCTCAACCCAACTCATAGGCCCGATCCACTTTAACCCACAAAGGCCCAGTCTAACCCGCTCATTAAAGCCTGGCCCATAGGCCAGCTACATATATAATTATATATATAAGTAATGATTACTTTTTTGTGGGAAAGGGGTCCAATACCTCTTGTTAGTAACTATTACCTTGGTTTTCAAAGCTCTTGGAAAAGGCCCAATACCAGCAGCTCCGCCTCCCTCTCGCCGTCATAACCTGACCGTCCTCCACCCTTGAGCCGCCCGGAGCTGGTCGGAAAATCACGATTTCCGACGGATGTTCACCGATTCCAGTTCAAACTTCCAGCTCGATTTTCTCCTTCAATTCTCCACCAAATCAATCGAGTAAGGTATGGTTTCTCAGATATTTTTCATGTTCTAGCTGATGGATGTATGAGTTTCGATCGATTTTAGCTCTAAAGCGATCAATTTTCGACTTGAAATCTGGCCGAAACTTCGGCCGCCGTGATCGGCCATTTCCGGCCACTTTTTGGGGTATGTCCAAGAACAAAAGTGACTCCAAATGGGGTGTTTTACCTAGGGTAGGAGTTTGGAGTCTTGGTTCCGAGATTTTCCGGCCACCCGAAATTGCTTAGGACACCCAAATCTGCCCGCGCGTGCTGGGGCGCGTGGGCGAGGGTGGTGGAGTAACTCTGGGCAGTTTTGAAATTCTCGTGTCTTCACGAGCGCGTAGGATTTTGCGGATCTCGATTCGGAGTCCGTTTAAGCCCCGAACGGATTTTCCATATAGCGCGATCCTTGGGTGCTTGTCGTCAAATCGTCGGATTGCGCTGAATTTCGGATATGTTGATCTACATGATGTCAGGATCGTGTAAAATTCGACGGATTGCGAATCGGAGTCCCGGATACTCCGAAATCGCGAACCCTGGGACTAGGGTTTGGATTTTAAGCGATAACGCGATTTTGGCTAATCCGACCGTCCGTTTCGGACCAAAATCGCAGAACATGGTTCCTTCTCTGTAAGGAACCTTCAGAGGAGCCCAGATTGCCCATCGGAGACCGTGGACCCACGGGGTCCCGGATCGGCCGATCTGGCAGCTTATCGCTTATTGAGGTTTTGGGTCTCTTAAGACCGTTCTAATTATCTAAAAAGCTAATGTGAGCATAAGAGTAACTTTAAGTTGAGTGCACGTATTTCTAGGAGCCGGAGGCAGGGTGTTTAATTTAATTCTTTTATTTCAGCAGTTTATTGATTTATTATTCCTGGATAATCAGGCACCAGAGGTCCAGTCGACCTGCAGGAGGGACCTTCGAAGGGTCCAATTAGCTCGGACCATCAGTGAGTGGACTTTCTTTCATGAATGATTTTATATAAATGAGTTATATAGAGGATTTCTATAATTAAGATTTCATAAGTGATTTTATATTGATTTTATATAAATAAGTTTTTATAAATGAGTTTATTTGAATAAATTTCTTTATTTGATCTTGAGTAAGTTTTATTATGGTTCCGAACATGATTAGTACAGTAATAGTTCTATAAGTCTGTGCTGCTTATTTACAAGTTATAGAAACAGAGTTTGATGTTGGAATCAGATGAGACAGCAGCACAATTTGAGCTTTACAGTTATTAATCAGATATTTTTCTAAAGGAATTTATTTCAAAACCACCACGTACCCATTTTTATTTGGTGATTACCCTCAGACGGACCGATGTCTACGGACATCTAGTCTGTTTACAGTTCAGTCAGTGCATTTGACTTTGCCTCACAAGTTTCGGGGACGCTCGGACCGTGAGTGCCAGGATTTTCGGCTCGGCAAACTTGGTGTCCCGAGACCTGCCAGGATTGCGGCTCAGCTGACTCTGTGTCCCCGAGACCTGCCAGGATTGCGGATCAGGCTGACTACGGTCCCCTGCATCCTGCCAGAGCGACTCGAGTGACTTGGTGTCATCGAGGACCTGCCGGCAGATCAGGCTGATCATAGTCCCCTGATTTCGCCAGTTTGCGGCTCGGGTAGACTGCGTGGCACCCAAGACCTGCCAGGGGAATTGACGGATATGACAGGGGTACAAATAGGTGGTATTTTCAAAGGATTTTGAGTTTTCTTTTATTCAACTATGACTTTCAGTTATTTTATATCAGTTTCTTTGATATTCGTGCATTTATATCTTTACATATTTGTTCAGTTATACAAGCCCAGTCATCAATAGGTTTTTACATGCTTATTTGAATACCCTGTATTGAAATATAGACAAACCCTCGATTTAGATCCTTACTTAATTTTTAAATGGGAGTTATTATGTTTATAAAATTGTTTTCAAGAACTTATTTTTGTCCACTCACATTTTCAATCTGTTTTTCGCCCCCAGACCGTAGAAGTACGCGGGATCCACCACCGGGCCATTCAAAGCTTCCGCGTCACCACGTAAGGTAGAGTTTTGTAGAAAATCCTTGAAACCCTGAAACTTAGAAAATGCTCTGATATATAGTGGAGTTGAAAAACTGGAGTTGAGATCTGTTATCTGAGATATTCTGGCAGTTGGTGTGAATTTATTGATTGTTTAACAGGTGGAAAATTTTGGGTTTGGTCAAAATACAGAGGAGACTCTGCCGAATTTTCGGCAGAAGTCTAAGGGCATTTTAAAAAGAATTTGAAACAAGAAGGGTAAAAAGGTCCTTTGTGCCCGACATTCGCCAGGTGTCGGACACGCACAGAACTTGGCCCGAATTCCAAAGTGGAAATTGGGCCGAGTCCTGTCATAAATAGTACTGGATTCGGTTCCAATTTGAGGTAAAAATCGGTCCAAACCGAACCATGCCCACCCCTACTCTCCACATCTCTCTCCATCTCTCTATCTTCATCTCTCTCTCTCTCTCTCTCTCTCTCTCTCTCTCTCTCTCTCTCTCTCTCTCCCCCTCACTCTTCACATCTGTCATTATAGATCTAAGTCCAATAGACAATCCTAGTGTGCGAATTAGGGTTTAAAAGAAGATCCAAGTCCAATAGGTATGTATGCCTCTAAATCCCTTGCCTCTCCTCACAATTTTTGCTTCATCACCTGGTTTTTGTTATCTTGTCTATTTTCCCTCTGTAGCATCAGAATCATGTTTTAATGCAGATTTGTATCCGATAAGAGGGCTAGTTTGAGTCCAAATACAATTGAAAAATTAATTTGCTTGAAAGATTTGGCCTTAGAAAATTCAAGGATGTAAGATGCAGCACAAGATGAGCAACGCTCTGAAGAATTAATGAACATCAAAGCATCAATACCAAATTGGATGGCAGCCAGTGAAGAGGTTGAAAGTGAATATGAAAATGAGACAATTCAATGCTAAAATCTTTTTGGTTTATACTTTAATTTTAATTTGTATCAGACTCTGTTTTTGCATAAATAGGCTATTTGCTTGAATAGACTATTCATTTGGAATGGGCTTGAATAGACTATTCGTTTGGAAGGGGCTTGAATAGACTATTTGTACAAGACTTTTGTATCACACTATACTTTTAATTGTAATTTCAGACTTTGAATGAAAATCATCTATTTTTTTGTTAAGTTTTTTATTGTTTTCTAAACTTTCAAAAATTAGCCCATTTTGGTACGGCCCAATCGGGATAGCCCAGGCCTTGTCCAGTGTGGCCCATGAAATCCCAGCCCATGGGGAGGGCTCAGGCTTTAATTTTATGATGAAAGCTCAGCTCGTCCCGACCCATATATTTCCTTCAACTCGTTAAAGCCCGGCCCAGGCCCATGTCCATTAATGAGGCTTATGTGGTAAACAATATTTTTAATAATAATAATAATACTAGGGACACCAAATTTGTACATCAAATTTGAGTCCAAATGATGTGACATGTGCCACATCATCAATTTCATTTAATATTAACCAACATGGCTTAATTAATTAAAAAATCCAAAAAATTTCTGAAATGAATATTAATATAAAATAACACAATGTTAACCTAAAATTCAATAAGTCACAAAATTTATCCCACAACACTACCATCGTATAACTGAAGGAAAATTATTGTGTAGGGATTTCTAAAATCCTCTGAAGTTATGAGAAAACAAATCATCTAGCATATGCATATCAAATATGAAATCAAATAAAGCAGAACCAAGGAAATAGTTAGAGATTCATATAAGTCTCATCTTAGGTCCCAATCTTTATAGGTTTATGAAAATAGCCCTAATGACTCTTTAAGACAACTATTGCAAGGAGGATTAAGAACACATACCCTTGGAGCAAATCTTGAAACCAAGGATGGTGTTCAAGTAGAGTGATTGGTCCATTTGATGTTGGCTCTCCACACTTGCCTCCAAATTGGCACACTAAGGGTGCACCCCCAAAAGAATCTTCACCAAGGATGGAATGGAATAGGAGAATAAGGAAGCTTGAGGAGAAGATGGGTGCTAGCCTTTTCTTCCTCAAGTAGCCGGCCAAGAGAGAGCAAGGAAGAGAGGTTTGATGTTTCCTCTCTTTCTCAATATCTAACTTGAAAAACCCTAAGGAGGTGTGGTGCTACGGCTATGAATATATAGACACGACAGGACCCGATCCAAATTCCGCTTTGGAATCCGAGCCGGACCCTGTGCGTGTCCGACACCTGGCGGATGTCGGGCACGAATGACCTATTTGCCCTTCTATGCAACGCACGATAAAATAACAAGGTTGACTTCTACCGAAAAACCGGCAGAGTTTCCCTTGTAACTGGCTCAATACCAAAACTTTTTCACATGCCAAACAAGTATATATATGTACAACCAATTGCCAGCATACATATATATACATTTTAACAGTTCAATTCTCAGTCTATGGCAAAATATCAGAGCAACTACTAAGAATTTACAAAGGAGTTAATCCTTTTACAAAACAAAAATCCTACATCAAAAGAAAGGCGTGGAAGGTGAAAAACGGCCCGGTGGTGGATTCCTGTGCACGTCTACTGCCTGGGGGCGCAAAACATGAAAAAGGATGAGTGGACCCAAAAACAAAGTTAAGAAAATAGCATATGAACATACTAACCCCACTGTAAAAACAGTTATACAAACTAACTTGTTCTCTTTATTTCTGAAATCAATGCACGTATATAATTATACATGTATATAATCATATTCATGGTCAACATTACTTTTGAAAACAGTTTAAAACTACCACCTAGGTGTACCCTTTATTTCCGTCAATTCCTTGCATCACCATGGGTGACACATACTCGCAGGTCTCAGTGACACGAGGTCAGTCCGAGCCGCAACTCCCAGGATTCAGGGGACCGTAGTCCACCTTTATCCGCATTACTCGCTCCACACGAGTTCGAGTACCAAGGAACTCGTGGGGCAACTGTCAAGCATGCTGACTAAACCGAAGGCAACCAATATAATCCGAAGGCAACATTTAATATCTGGGTACAAGGCGATTTAGGAAAATATAAAATTTCTGAAGAAAAACTGCTAGATAACTGAATTCCTATAACCTTTAAAATTATGCTACCATTTATCTGATAATTAACTAGAATTTCTTTTCCTGTATCCTTTAAAGAGGATTTTTCTCGGCAACATGCAAAATAAAATATTCAAAAGCATAGAATAGCTTATAACTGAAACTGAACTGGTTAAAATTCATTTATAAAAACAAAGAGTCCACTCACTGGTAGTCCGAGCTCGTTGGACCTCTTGAAGGTCCCTCCTGTGGGTCAACTGGTGCCTGGGTGCCTGATTCAATGACCATAATATTTTATTAATACAATATAGTATTAATATAAAAGCCCTGACCCTCGGCTCCTAGAAGTACGTGCGTGAATGCCCATAAAAGCTTGGAATAGTTTAGCAGTATCTCGGGACTCAAAAAGCGTTAAAGTCCCCAAAAAATCAACCCGGGACCCCACGGGTCCATGACCTCACAATATGATCTGGACGCCGCTAGAAGTTCCAATATATCTAGCACATATGTCCCGAGGGTTTGGTCTCGATCAGACGGTCGGATTGATCACGATCGTGCAATCGCATAATTTCTAAACCCTAGCCCTAGGGTTCGCGATTTCGGGGTATCCGGGACTCCGATTCACAATCCGTCGAATCCTACACAATTATGAAATTATCTAGAGTAACATATCTGAAAAAGATTACGATCCAACGGCTCAACAATATTGAACCCGAAAATCGCACAATATGTAAAATCCGTTCGAGGCTCAAACGGTATCCAAATTGAGATCCGTGAATTCCTACGCGCTCGTGACAATCTAAGGATCGCATCAAGACACAGTGCCACTTCACTACCCTCACCCAAGCGCCGCCGCACGCGCCGGCAGCACTGGGTGTCCAAAGCGATTACGCATCGCCGAAAAATCTCAAAATCACGGGTCCAAACTCCTACCCTAGGTATAGCACCATATTTGGAGCCAGTTTTGTTCTTCGACCTACCCCAAAAACTGATCGAAAGTGGTCGAACTTGGAGGCCGAAAACCGGCCAAATTCCAATTTGAAAACCGAGCTATCTACGGTCAAAATCGATGCAAACCTACCCAACCATCAGCTAGAGCGTGGAAAATAGGTAGAAATCCATACCTTACTCGACAAATTTGGAGAAGAATTGAGGGAGAACGAGCGGGTTGAAGTTTCTGTCAAAATTGCTCGATTTTTGCAGTTTCCGGCAGCTGGCAGCGGACTGGGCGGGGTATGGTGGCGGCGTGACACCGGTCGTTTTAGCTCCGGTCTCACGGCTTGGGGTGGCCGGTGGCGGTGGTTCATAGAGGAAGGTGACGTCGGCTGGAGAGACTGTCGAAGGGAGGGAGGGAAAGAGAGAGAGAGAAACTGAGGGAGAAGAGAGAGAAGTGAGGTTTTTAATCTGATTTTTCAAATTACCATTTTGCCCCTCATGATATTTTAACCATATTTTCTTCATTAAAGCTCCGATTTGAGTCCACTTCGTGTCTACGAACTCGTTTCATCGTACTCTATGCAACGATGTATGTGGAATTGTCAAATTCTTTCTCGGTCAAAAAGTCAACTTTTCGTTAATAAATTATTCGAAGGGCAAAATTGTCTTTTCTTCTTAATAAATTACTAATTAAATATGAATTTAGGTTTGGGTTATTACACATATTGTCACACATGTGCCCATAAAGAGCCCATGTGCAGCACCCTCCCTATCCTTGGCCTTTTTGGGCTACTTTGGTCTACTGCATTAATCCCATAATGTGTCACACTTTGCCAAAGTCTATAAGGTCCATTTCAATAAATATTTTAAGTCACGTAGGACCCAAACTAAAGTTCCACAACTTTAATTAATTCATTAAGCTAATCTAATTTGTTTAATTTGTTTAATGACTTACAAATTAAATCACTAACTTGTCTAACAAGCATCGGTCCTATTCACCGTATGTTGACCGCGTCAAGTCTCGGATCAACAATTTGACCTTTGACTTTAACTTTTGACTTTGACTCTGACCAGGCTGCAAAATCATTTATTCTCTTTTTAATTATCAATCCATATTTTTGAAGGGAATATTTTGGGAATGGTGTTGTGTAGAGATTTCTAAAAACTCTACAACCAAACTTTGAGAGTATAAATCACCTAGCAAGCCATATCTAATATGAAATCAAAGTACGAGCGGAAACATTAAATAAACTAGGGATTCATGCAAGTCTCATTTGGTCCCAATCTTTATAAGTCTATGAATGTGTGCACCAAAGACTCTCTAAATCCTATTTGAGAGAAAGATAAGATGTTCATGCCCTTGGAGCGAATCTTGAAACCAAGAATGGTGTTCAAGTAGAGGGAGTGGTCCCTTTGTTGTTGGCTCTCCCTTTGATGTTGATTCTCCACCTTGTAGCTCTCCAAATAGGTACAAAGATATGCACCTCCCCAAAGCTATTCACCAAGGATTGAATAGGATGAGAGAATGAGTAGACAACAAGTGAAGAGTGGTGCTAGCACCCTCCCTTGATGTGATAGATTGAAGGGGTTAGGGAGAGAGAGTTTGATGTTTTCTCTCTTCCAATTTCACCAACTTGAAAACCCTAGGATGATAGGATACCATAGCTACACACTTATATTATCAAAAATGTCACAAGAGTGACAAAAATACCCCCAAGCCCTAGTGTAGCCACACCCCATTTTGTGTGTCATCTTTTTGCTATCTTGGTCCAACACATTAATCCTATAATGTGTCACATATGTGCCAAAGTCCATATGGTCAAATCCTTTTTGAATTCCCAAGTCATATGGTACCTTTAATTAAAGTTTCATAACTTTAATTGAATAATTAAATTTATCTAATCAATTTAATTACTCTAGTGACTTAACTAATTTAATCACTCACTTGTCTAACGAGTGTTGGTCCCGGTCATCCTTAGTTGACCGTGTCAAGTGTCGGGTCAATCGTTTGACCTTTGACTTTGACCTTTGACTTTCACATTGACTTTGACCAAGTCACAAAATCATTCATTCTCTTCTTAATTTCCCAATCAATTCCTTTTCAATGTGCAATCTTATAGGTTCTAATTAGTGAGGAAGTGGGTATGAATGATTCACTCTGAATCAAGTGTGAATTGTATCCCTATATAGAATTCTTCCTATTGGTGAAGGCTAATTATAATTAGTCCTTTACAGGGCTTCCACAAGCCATGAGTGACACCTAGCAGTATGTCATGGCCACCTAAGGTCAAAAAAATTCATTTAGAGAACCTAGTCAGTTTGTGATTACAATGCAATTTGATCCTTCTCTAATTCAATACTCTATGTCATATTCTCGAGATATGGTAAACTTGTGTCAAAATCCCTAGTATGACATCTCTAGATTATATGATTCAATTTGATGAAAATTGCAAACGTTCTTGTTTCAATTTCCATCCAATACTTTGGCCAAAGATTCACGAATCATATCTTTAGAGTAATCTCTCTTGATACTGAAAGCAGAGATTCCTTGTTGTACATTCATCTGTCTCTGCATACATGCTGAGAATCTTGAGGAACACCTTCAAGTCACATCATTTTGATACGACCATATAGTGCTCTCAAAAAGAAACAACATATACACAAAGACAACTGTGATGTCTCACGTCTAAGGATTAATTTGCATTATCACAACTTAGAATTCTTTGTTTGACACTTGTGGGTATGACTTCCATACAAGAATTCTAGAGTTGATCACGTTCAGTGGACTCCATCTTCTATAGAGCACCTACACATCTGTCTCAGTGTCTCTACACGAATGACTTGAGACTAGTCATCCTCCAAATTGAGCAGACATAATGTGTACCAGTCTTTGCGGGTCACCATTGTCCAATTGGTGATCCTAAGACCAAGAACATTTTAGGATACGATATTTATATGTATGGAAAGGTCTTGTGCATCTAACTTCTTTAGACCACTTTCCATTTATATCTTAATCCATGGACTTGTTACTTTGTGTACGTTATGTATCTAAAGCAACGTTCTTGCCCCTTTGATTATTATATATTATTTCCTTAGCAAATTAAAACCAAAAATACTGACACAGTCCACTGAATTGAAGGTATGTGGCCGGTGATTAGATATTTTTGAAGGCAATTGGCAATATCCAATTCAGAAGATTTTTTGGAGTATCCATTAATTATTAATATGAAGAATCTATGCAAAATCAATTGGCAATATCGAATTTAGGCAATTGGCAATATCCAATTCACTGCCCCCATACCTCCAAAAAATCTGACTACCTTTAGCTCCATCAAAGCCAGAGAATCATCCAACTGGAATCCATAAAATAAAGTCTGCAAAGCCCATATACCATTGTCCCCCAAACCCCAAAACTTCCCACTGTTATCACGGGAGAAGCCCTCTTTAAATCAGAGGCTGTTTTGCTTCTTTTGGGGCACCAAATCTTCACTTCTCTTCTTTCTCTGCTAGCTTTTCAATTTTTGTTTAGTTCGTGGGCTTCTTTCCTTATTTGCAAGTTCTCTTTGACTACTGTTTCAGGTACGTGGCTCTCCCTCATGGTCTGTATTATTTTTGTGATAGATTTGATATTGTAAGTTAATTTAATATATTTAAGTGTGATAGATTAAAAATGGCAAGTGGTAATGCATGGTAGTGTGCTTGGTGGTCTTGATGTGGCATGAAAATATGCACATCCAATAGAAGGCAATAAGCATGGTACAATATGCACATTTTGTGAATCCACATTTAAAAGTGGTGAAATTACACGGCTAAAGTATCATTTTGCCGGATTTGATCCACATAAGAGTGTAAAGAAGTGCAAAGAAGTACCACCAGATATTAAGAATGAGGTAAGTGCATGGATAAAGGATAAAGAGTCTAGCAAACAACATAAGAAATCTGTTGAAGAAAACATAAGATCTACAGCATGAGGGGGATACATGAGCAATAAAAGTAGCAATCCTATTGATGATGATGATGATGATGATGATGATGGATATGCATATCCTTCAGACATGCACCCTGCAGAGAAAGAAGATTACCTTGCTGTCATTAGAGCATCAAAGCAAGAAGAACGGTTTAGACAAGGAGGAGTTTACGGAATGGGAAGCAAACAATTTGTAAGGGGAGCAAGTGGTGCTAGTCAACAACAATACCATTGCACTCAAAGCCTTCGAGACCCACTCCGATCTCCTCTAGTACCAATGCCACACAAGAACACAAGGGCAAAACAGAGAACAATCAAAGGCATGATTAGAAACTCAGCAGAGGTACTTGGTAGATACTGCAACAAATTCTTCATATTTGAGAATGTGGCTCCTCAAAAAGCAAGTTCCCCTAATTTCAAGAACATGATTCCTGTAGCCTAACAAGAAGGTTTTGCTTTATTCCTTATGACTTCCCTTTCTTGAACTTAAATATTTTAAACACACCAATTGCTAATATGAGTTCGATTATTGATAATATTACAATAATACATGTTTATTTCCTTTAACATTTAATTTTAAAAGTAATTATAATGGGTAATTAAATAATCTTATGCATTTATATTTTTACTTGATCATATTGGTTTAATGTTATTTTATTAACTTAGATCAATGACTTCCTATGTTGGCATGTGCTATGAAAACCAACTCAATTTGCATGCCAAGAAGTGTACCACCCAAAGATAATATGCTAGTGGCCAATTAAAGAACTTCAACATATCTATGTAGCAATGATGATGAAGGAAGAAGTGCAACTAGCACAAGAAGAAAAGAATTGAAAAGAATGCATGAAGTGCCACACCCATGTCAAAAGAAGAAAGGAAAAGAAGTATGGGATGGAAGCAAACAAGAAGAAATTGAATTCACACACTTGTGAGGTGTCATCCACTCCAAAGAAGCTCAAATTCAATGCCAATTCATAGGCAAGATGAAGTGGGAGTTAGGTATTGCATTAAAATAGGAATGGTCGTGTTGGAATCCATTATGATGTTTCTCCTTCTTAGCCCTATAAATAGAGAAGTCTTCAAGCTTCAAAACACACACCAAGCTCACAATCTTCTCTTGAGCTCTCTCTTCTTCCTCCAATTCTTCTCGTTTTAATTTCTTTAGTTTTATTTTATGGGAAACTAACTCCCTAGCTAAGGCAAGGGAGAACCCTTTTAATATGAGTATGTAATTTTTATTAGTTTGATCCAAACTTAAGCTTTAATGTGAATTTGTAGTTTTGTTCAAATGAGATTTGTAGTTTTTATTTTTAATTAATTGATGAATGTTTGATAATCTATTTCATGGGTTTAATCATGTTTTTCCCATTGTGTAGTAAAAACTTTCATGCTTTTAAAAGAGGAGATAATTACTAAGATTAATAGAATTTCGACGAAGATTATCTTTTGATAGTTTGTTGCCAATGGTACAAGTTATGCTTAGAATACTTCTAAAGGAAATTAAAAAGAGCTTTAATTATTTTGAACAATTACAATGGAAAATATTTTGTGGGTCAAATTAATAAGAGTAGCATGCTTATGTTAAAAGTGGAACCCCAATGCCTTAGTGTTTTAATCAATTAAATTTTCTTTAAATCAAATCTTGCTTAAATCTACTTCTTAATCACAATTGTTCTCTTCCAACTCTGTTATTTTCTTTACACTATTCTATGTGGATACGACACTCGAACTTCCAAGCTACACTGCTATACGACACCTTCACTTGGGTTTTGCAAAGAGGTACAAATCAATTATATTAGGTCAAGTCGTAGCCACACCACCACGATATGAAATAAAGCATAAGTACTTAGATATGGAACACATATACATGCAAGCATATGTGGAAAAGGTAAAGGAAAATTAGGGCATGTATGGATGCACCATCATGTGTGATGGATGGACTGGCCCGACAAGGTTGTCCATAATAAATTTCATGATCTTCTCAAACAAGAAAACTATTTTTAAGAAATCAATGGATGCTTCAAATAAAACCAAGGATGCAAAGTACATCACCAAATGTCATAAAAGAGGTTGGGCCATCGAATGTTGTTCATATTGTCACCAACAATGGTTCAACCTTTGTTAAGGCTGTTAAGGCTGGAGAGGTGATGATGGAGCGGTACCCTATTTATTGGACTCCTTGTGTTGCACATTGCATAGATCTATTATTTGAAGATATTGGGAAGCAAGAGTTGGTGGCTAATGTCATAAATAAGGCTAGGAAATTAACCAACTACATTTACAATCATGGTTGGTTATTGGCTCAGGTGAGGATCTTCTGTCAAGGGGATTTGGTCTGACCTAGTGCAACCTGGTTTGCGACAAACTACATCACCATCAATAGCATCTTAAATAAGAAAGTTGGGTTGAGGCAACTTTTTACAAGTGAGGAACGGTATAATAGTCGATTCAGTGAATTAGAAGATGGGAAGAGAATTGAAAGTTGACTCCTTAATCATAGAATCTGGGATAACATGGAAGAGTGCAATCCATCTATGAGCCTTTGTATAGCATCTTGCAAATTGTTGACACAGAGGTAATTCCTACCATGCCTATCTTATATGATATGTTTCACATAATGAAAGAAAAGATTTCCAAATTGAAGGGAAAAAAATGGATTTTTCAAAATCATCAATCACAGATGGGATGTCACATTATCTCGTCCATTACATTAAGCTGGTATGTTTTAATCTCTTAGTAAAAAAGTGCATCGATTTTTAAATTTATACAACGGGTATTAACTAATCTTCATATTTGTAGCCCACTACTTGAACCCTAGATATCAATATGAAACAAGGGTTGGCCACAATAAAGAGTTACTTTAAGGACTCCAACACGTATTTGAAAGGTTGAACCCAACTGGGGATAGAGGTTTGCAAGCATTTGGGGATGAGGTAAGTGAACACAAAACAATGTCTTCCTAATTAAGTTTAGTTTTATGCATACTGAACAAAACATTGTGAATCCAGGTGATAAGTTTTAGATATTGGAATCAAGAAAATCGATCCCCTCACCAGAATGGTGGAACCTTCATGGTGATTCTGCCCCGAACTTGCAAAAAATTGCTATGCGTATATTGTCACATACATCGTCACCATCTACATGTGAGTAAAATTTGAGTACATTTGCTCTTATTCACACAAAACAAAGGAACCGTCTCCCATATACTAGGCTGGAAAAGATTGTCTTTTGCTATTATAATATGAAACTTAAGCTACGTGATGAAGAGGCTGAAATGAACAAGGTTCCAGAAAATGACTACATAGACCTTCTTGACATTGCAGGGCAACCATATGATGATGATAATAATCCAATTCAACAATGGATTATGACAACTCACTTGGATGATGAACAAGGCAACCCTGATGTCATTATAGCACAACATACTCCCCAAGAAGGAGTTGATGTTGATAGAGTCATATCAGAAGATGTTAGGAGTGGAGATACTTCATCATTTGAAAGGGATATGCTTGGACCTCAACAAGGTCAAAGACGTCCCTTGAGTGATAATGCCAATACTAGTAGAAAGGAAAGTTCATCCAATTCGTTAGATAATGATGGAGGAAGTAATGTTGGATCAGGAGGTAATGAAGAAGGAAGACAATATAGCCCATTTACTATTGAGGGTGATTTTACTCATGCCACCCAAGATGGATCATGGATGCAGAGAAGCTAGACCAGGCATTGGCGCAATTAGGAAGCAATACTCAAGCAGAAGAAGCCAACCAATCTATCTATTTGAAGAGGACATGGCGATCAGTTTTGGATCTATGAGCATAGGAATAAGACCTAGTACTAACTCAAATGATTCTTATAATGGCTATGGTTATGTCATGTCTGATTATAGTGGAACTAGTTATGGAGCTGAAGATGATGAAACAGATTATGGACCTACTAGTTGGGTTAATCCTAACTATCCCATATATGGAAGGACAGTACGGAGCTCAAGAGAGACATATGTGCACCATGTTCAAACATGGCTTACAAACTACTCGGGTTACATGACTTGGTATGACTATTGTATGAATCTAGATGGTTGTTCCTCATTGTTTGAACCTCATAGGAGCTCTTCATTTATGTAGATGGACACTTATCGAAATTGTAATCCAATGTTTAAACAAACTATGGATTTATGCATGGTTTATTATGTGATAACCCAAACCTTAAATAATTTTTAATTATTAATTTATTCTAAGAAGAGACTATTTTGCCCATAGAATATTTTATTAGGTTAAAATTCGACTTTTTGACAAGGAAGGAATTTAGAAATTTCGCTTGGACCGTTGCTTAGAGCATGTCAAAATGAGTCCATAGACACGTAGTGGGCTCGAATCAGAGTTATAAAGAGGAAAATACGATCAAAATACTTAAAACGGCAAAATTGTAATTTTCCCAAAAACCAGATCCTTCCAGCCACCACCCCCAACCTCCATAACCACCACATCAGGCCACCCCAACCCACGAGACCAGTGCCAAAAGGACTGGCCCAGCTTAGTCGTCACACCCCACCCGACTTCAGCCACCAGCAGCCACGAGATTCGCTGGAAAAAGCCCAAAACCCAACCGATTTTTAGTCCAAACTTCCCGTCGCTCGTTCTCGATCCTCTGGCCACCAATCTCAACATGTGAGGTATGGTTTCTCACATATTTTTCGTGTTCTAGCTGATGGTTGGGTAGGATTTGATCGATTTCTAGATTAGATGATCCGATTTTTGATTCAAAATTTGGCCGAATTTCGGGTTGAAATTCCGGCCACTTTCGGTCATTTTTCAGGGTAGGTCCAAGAACAAAAGTGGCTCCACTCGATGTCCTGAACCTGTGGTAGGAAGCTTGGCTGGTGGTTTGGAGTTTTTTCGACCACTGGAAATTTATCTAGCCACCCACGCGCTGCCAGAGCGTGCAGCGGCGCGTGGACAGTATGGTGGGGCCACATTGTATCCTAAAATGATCCTCGTGTTGTCACGAGCTTGTAGGTGTGCTCGAATTCCAATTCGGATATCGTTTGGACCTCAAGCGAATTTCGCCTATTGTGCGATTTTCGGGTTCAATATGTTCGCACCGTTAGATCGAACTCAAATTCACATATGTTGTACCTTGTATTTCTAGGATTGTGTAGGATTCGACGGATTGTGAATCAGAGTTCTAGATACTCCAAAATCGCGAACCCTAGGGCTAAATAAACCATAACCGTCCGATCGTGCGATCGTGATCAATCCGAACTTTCGATTTAAACCAAACTAGTAGGACATGGTTATTAAAATATGTGGAACCTATAGAAACTCTCATATTGATAATTGGAGGTTGTGGACCCCATGAGGTCCCAGGTTAACCAATATGGAAATTTATTGCTTCTTGAGTCTCAGGTCTTCTCGGACCGTTCTAACCGTCTGAAATATTTAAGTGGGCATAAGAATGATATTAAAACAAGTGCACACACTTTTTGAAGCCATGGGTCAGGGTTTTGAATTAAAAATTTATGTTGAGTAATTTTATTAATTAAATATTCTTAATGGTTTAAATAGGAACTCATGCGCCTTTGGACCCGCAGGAAGGACCCTCAAAGGATTTAGCTACCTCGGACGCTCAGTGAGTGGACTTTTGTTTTATAAATGATTTTATGCAATTAATTTTTGTTATTTGATCTTGAATAAGTTATTGACTATGGCTTTCCAAGCATGTTTAATTGGATTTAAATGTTTTATTCATATGCTGCTATGTTGGAAATGAGAATGGGCTTGGAAAGTAGGAAATGAGGTGATTACCAGATTGAGTGGTTTGATGAGAAATAAAATTATAGCTTTTATGAATGGCAACAGGATTTAAGGATAATTAAGAAATAGTTTTATAATCTTTAATCCTTTCTTTTAGAAACATATTTGTTTCAAACCACCATAGGTACCCAATTGCTGCCTTCGATTATTAAGTTACCTTCGGATAAATTGGTTGCCTTCGGATATGACAATGTTCACGGACATCCTAGTTGCCTTTGGTTGAGTCAGTGCGCGTTTGACAATGTCCCATGAGTTTCGGGGATGCCCGGACCGTGTGGAGCGAGGAATGCGGATCAGGTTGACTAAATGTCCCTTGAATCCTACGAGGATTGCGGCTCGGGTTACTTTGTGTTCCCGAGGCCTGCGAGGACGTGTCGCTTAAGTGGCACGAGGAATTGATGGAAACTAAAGGAATTGACAGAAAATAAAGGAATTGATGGATATAATAAGGGTACAACTAGGTGGTAGGGAAATCTTTATTTTCAAAGTTTGAACTAATGTGAGAATTTTGTAAATGTGTGAATTACTATGTAAATATAATTATGCGTGTCTGTTTTTAGTACGAGTATAGTACGTGTATGTAATTGAGTTTTCTAACTATTTTTACGGAGGGGTTAATATGTACATATGTTATTTTCCAAACCTTTATTTTTGTCCACTCACTTTTTCCAATGTTTTGCACCCCCAGGCAATAGTCGTGCACCAGAGCACCACCATAGGGTAGACTCCACACTCCGCTCCTTCCTTTCCTTACGTAGGATTTCCTTTGTAATCAAATTTTTTTCTTGTAAATCTCTGAATAGTTGCTCTGATATTGCCCTAGGATTATTGTATGGCCTGTGGCCGTATAGTTGTGGTTGAATTGTCTGAATGTAGTCTGATGCATGCTGTACACTTGGGATATATGTTTGTATGTGCTTCTTTGACAGGTGGAAAATTTTGGGAAATGATCAAATTACAAGGGGGACTCTGCCGAATTTTCGGCAGAAGTCAAACTTGTAATAAAATTGGATTTTAGTTAGATAGCCTATTCGGTCATTTGTGCCCTGCACCCTCCAGGTGTCGGACACGCATAGGGTTCGGCTCGGATTCCAAAGTGGAATTTGGGTCGGGTCCTGTCATATTCATTATAATAAACATTTTATTTTCAAACTTTTCATTAATGCGCATTACATACCACTTATATTTCATCATATGTATATCTTGTTATTAGTAAATTTTGAGTTTTATGCGTTCAATACATTCATTGATAATGTACATAACATTTATGAAAGTTTTACACCAAAATTATGTGTTTCAATGCATATATCTGTCATATTTTTTGATTTTTTCCCGGTACCTAAAACGATAACGATATATCCTCTGAAATATCCTTAAATTAGAGGCCCGATATTATCTGCACGGCTGATATTTTAATTCTTGGTCATGGCTACCCAAGCTAAATAGAAATCATTTAGAGAATCTAATCAGTTTGTGATTACAACACTCTATGTCGTGTTGTTGGGATATGGTTAACTTGTGTCAAATCCCTAACATGACATCCTCTAGGTTATATGATTCACTTGGATGTAGGTGCAAACGTTCTTGTTTCAATTCCCATCTATACTTTGGCCAAAGATTCAACGAAACATATCTTTAGAGTATTCTCTCTTCCTACTAAGAGTATAGATTCCTTGTTGTACATTCACATGCCTCTGTGTACATGTTGTGAGTATCTTGAGGGACATCTTTAAGTAACATCCTTTTGATACGACTGTATGGTGCTCTCAAAGACAAACAACTCATACACAAGACAACTGTGATGTCTCATGTCTGATGACTAATTTGCATTATCATAACTTAGAACTCTTTGTTTGACACTTGTAAGTAAGACTTCCATAATAAGAATTCTTGAGTTGATTGCGTTGATTGCGTTGAGTGGACTCCATCTCTATAGAGAACCTACACACTTTTCTCAGTGTCTCTACACGAAAGACTTGAGACTAGTCATCCTACCAATTAAGCAGACATAGTGTGTACTAGTCTTTGCGGTTCACCATTGTCTAATTGGTGATCCTATGACCAGGAACCTTTTAGGATACGATACTCCTATGATGGAAAGTACTCGTGAATCTAACTTTTTTAGACTCCTTTCCATTTATGTCTTTATCCATGGACTTGTTACTTTGTGTACATTATGTATCTTAAAGAAACATTCACTCCCCTTTGATTATATTAATCATATTATATCCTTAGAGTATTCCATTTTTAGATTGGCTTCTATGGCATATATCTAATAATAACACCACCATTGGCCTTCTTGCAATGCCGTCATGTTGGGCAACATGTCCAGGTGATACTCAGGGCATATGCTTGATTTTGGTTATGGATTCGATTTCATGTATGCCCAGAAACTCGTAGAACAATAATTTGTTGGAATCGACCATGACTATGGTTGATTTGGCATTGGCTTTGAGTTTGAGCAAATGGAACCAATCTGAAACAAGAAAATAAATTTGGGAAAGAGAGACTTGAGTTTGGGCTCAGAGGCGGGGATGATTATTCTTGTTTTTTGGTGGTACGGGTTTTGTTTGGATATATAAGTCAGATTCTCTTACTAAAATTGTTAATCCATAGGTTTGCATCTCTCTTTGTATGGGTTTTGAAAACCAAAGGATTGTTGTTTCTTGAGTCACCAAGTTAAAGTTTGTATCAAATCAAAAAGCATGAATCTTGAATATGAACATGTTAAAGAACAAAATTATAAACATATAATAGTAAAAATATGACATCTAGCCAAGCCAAGGAATGACAATGCTCTAGAAAGGCTAAGAGATGGTGTTGTACAGTGGTGGAGTAAGATTTGTGGGGATGGTGTGGTGGTGAGATTGGTGGTGTTAGGGTTAGGTAAACCCTTTGCTATTATTTTGTTATTTTCTTAAAAACCGTTAATGATTTTTTAAATAATTAAATTCATGTGGCACATGCCATGTCATTCGGGACTCAAATTTGGTGCACAAATTCGGTGTCCCTAACATTATCCTATTTTTAAAATGCTGTTAGTGCAAAAAGCAGTGTCAAAACTATTGGTACATTTTAATATGAAATTATTGTAACTATGAATAATGACTAAAATATACATACTGTTGAAAGTATTATGCACTAATCATGTGGTGGTAGTGGTGGTGGTGATGAAAGAGATGTAGGAGAAAGTGCTGGTGAAAGAGGTGGTGGTGGTGGTGAAAGTGGAGGTGGTGGAGATGGTGGATGTTGAGGAGGAGGAGGTGGTGGTGGTGGTAGTGGAGGAGGAGGAGGATGTGGTGGTGGTGGCTATAGCCAGAGGCGGACCTACATAGGCGCAAGGAGGTGCAGCTGCACCTCCCTTCGCCGGAAAAAGCTTTGGAGTCGCCGGAAGTTGCCCTTTTGGTCTGTCTTGAAGTTGCCCACCAAGTGTTTGATTAAATGACTAAGCAACCTGTTATTTTATGTTCTTTGCTGCGCTGATGAGAGCAGCGCGCATCTGTTTTATTTTATTTTTCAAAATCTTGGCCAACACGTGGTCGTTTTGGGATAGGGGAAAAAAAAGATGAAGAAGAAGAACAAGGGCTGTGGTTTTCTGTGGGGCCGTGGGTGGACATGTTCTCTCTGTGGCCCACTGGGCTTGTGTAGCTCGTCAACTTGGTCAATTTCATATCAGTTTGCCACCGTGGCAGTCCCTACAAACCACAATTCATTAATTTGTTCCCTCTCTCTATCCATCTATATTTGTTAATAACTTGAAATTTAAAATTTCAATTGGCTCCCATATGAATTAACTGAGAGATGTTTGGAGTGTTGGAGTGCATCCATATGAACTCAAGAAGATTATGCAAAATTTCAACATTTAAGTATATGTTTTTGTCCTTTTACTTTTATTTATTTTTATATTGCTCATTAAGTCAATATATACTAAAATCACATAAAATCAAGTTTTCTTATTTGATGTACAAAGTATAAAAGCCGCCAAAAATTATCTTGAGAAAATGATTATTCCGAAAAATCATTTTTCATACTTAGTCAATATTGCACCTCCACTAAAAAATTTCTGGGTCCGCCAGTGGCTATAGCGGTGGTAGTGGTGGTTGTGTTGAAGGTGGTGTCATTTTTTAAAATTAATGATCCTATTTTGGGAATTAAAAAAATTCATTAGAGGCTTTTCTGCTTCTTTTGAAAGCAGCTTTGAAAATGAACTCCGAGCCTGTTTTTTAAAGCTGATTTCAAAAGACCATTGCTTTTAAAATAATAGGGATATTTTATTTTTACCAAACACCTTAAACTGCTTATCTTTAAAGTAAAGCAGGTTTTTGGCACAAAAAAAAAAAAAAAAAAAAAA